>NC_084739.1:62157056-62264556 GCF_033978785.1 Entelurus aequoreus
GTCATTTCGGCCACCGTGTTCAATGGAGAAGTCTGTTTTACATATTTACAAGCAACTGTCCTGAATGAACTGAAATTCTTGTTTCCATTCGTTTTGGAACTTGCAAGCGTATTTCTTCATTTTGCTCGTCGACGGCGTCGCCATGTCTGTAATTTCCTCGTTCTTCTGCTTCGTCTCCTTGTTGTGTGCGCAGTTGTGCACTCTACTCTCTAAAAGCCCTAGATGTTATGACGTCATTGGGCAGGCAAGCTGTTTATATTGTGGGAAAGCGGACGTGAGAACAGGCTGTCCCCACTCAGTCTCAGGTCCGCATTGAGCTGGAGGGGGCGTGGCCTCCAGCTCCGGCTGAATACCGGGAGTTTGACGGGAGAAAATCTCTGCCGGGAGGTTGTTGGGAGAGGCGCTGAATACCGGGATTCTCCCGCTAAAAACGGGAGGGTTGGCAAGTATGACACTCACTGATGTCACTCACCTCACATGCTGTCACCTATTAAAGGGCCACACACACACATACGCTACTGTCATAACATTTTCTTTCCAATTCATTAATTAGGCAACTAATTTGAAAGTGGTGTGGGTGGCTCTATATATACTAGCCCACTGCAGACACATGCAGAAATCAACATGGAATCAAAAATTATTAAATCTGTGACAAAAATAATACCCGCTCTGTCTAAACGATACCGTTTGATCAGCTGCTCGTCATCAAACAAAGCCAGGACATCCTTCCGCTCCCTGAACGTTGGCGCACGTCGCTCTCGCCTCAGTGCCATCCCCTGCTGGCAACTCTAACCACTTAGGACACCTCTGAAGGTCTCTTAAATATCGTGGAGAGTAGGAGTGATTCTTAGACTTAAGAAAGTTGATAAATAGCTTTTATTCTTGAGTTTGAGAGTAGGACTACATTTCGCAAATTCTCAGGACTTAAGTGTAAAATGGCACTCTAAGAAGCTTGATAAATACGGCCCCAGATTTCATAATTGGAAGATTTTACGAGTCCTTGGGTTTGAATTCCAGTGTGTGAATTAACACTTCATTATTTCACCTTTTTTCTAATACACACACTCATATTTTCATTAGTTGGAGTCATGTGACATATAACTATCATTATATATAACTATCATTATATAACTATCATTATATATAACTATCATTATATAACTATCATTATATATAACTATCATTATATAACTATCATTATATATAACTATCATTATATAACTATCATTATATATAACTATCATTATATATAACTATCATTATATATAACTATCATTATATAACTATCATTATATATAACTATCATTATATAACTATCATTATATATAACTATCATTATAGCTATAAAACACCTGATTCAAATGTAGTCATGATTTACAGATTTATCTTATCGATATGTGTATCTGTCCCTGATTGATCTAATAGAATACAAACCCCGTTTCCATATGAGTTGGGAAATGGTGTTAGATGTAAATATAAACGGAATACAATGATTTGCAAATCCTTTTCAAGCCATATTCAGTTGAATATGCTACAAAGACAACATATTTCATGTTCAAACTCATAAACTTTTTTTTTTGTTGCAAATAATCATTAACTTTATAATTTGATGGCAGCAACACGTGACAAAGAAGTTGGGAAAGGTGGCAATAAAGACTGATAAAGTTGAGGAATGCTCATCAAAGACTTATTTGGAACATCCCACAGGTGAGCAGGCTAATTGGGAACAGGTGGGTGCCATGATTGGGTATAAAAACAGCTTCCCAAAAAAGGCTCAGTCTTTCACAAGAAAGGATGGGGCGAGGGTCACCACTTTGTCCACAACTGCGCGAGCAAATTGTTGAACAGTTTAAGAACAACCTTTCTCAAAGTGCAATTGCAAGAAATTGAGGGATTTCAACATCTACGCTCCATAATATCATCAAAAGGTTCAGAGAATGTGGAGAAATCACTGCACGTAAGCAGCATGGCCGGAAACCAACATTGAATGAGCGTGACCTTCCATCCCTCAGACGGCACTGTATCAAAAACCGACATCAGTGTGTAAAGGATATCACCACATGGGCTCAGGAACACTTCAGAAAACCACTGTCACTAAATACAGTTGGTTGCTACATCTGTAAGTGCAAGTTAAAGCTCTACAATGCAAAGCCAAAGCCATTTATCAACAACACCCAGAAACGCCGCCGGCTTCTCTGGGTCTGAGATCATCTAAGATGGACTCATGCAAAGTGGAAAAGTGTTCTGTGGTCTGACGAGTCCACATTTCTAATTGTTTTTGGAAATATTCCACATCGTGTCATCCGGACCAAAGAGGAAAAGAACCATCCAGACTGTTATCCACGCAAAGTGTAAAAGTCAGCATGTGTGATGGTATGGGGGTGTATTAGTGGCCAAGACATGGGTAACTTACACATCTGTGAAGGCACCATTAATGCTGAAAGGTACATACAGCTTTTGGAGCAACATATGCTGCCATCTAAGCGCCGTCTTTTTCATGGACGCCCCTGCTTATTTCAGCAAGACAATGCCAAGCCACATTCAGCACGTGTTACAACAGCGTGGCTTGGTAAAAAAAAGAGTGCGGGTACTTTCCTGGCCCGCCTGCAGTCCAGACCTGTCTCCCATGGAAAATGTGTGGTGCATTATGAAGCCTAAAATAGGACAGCGGAGACCCCGGACTGTAGAACCACTGAAGCTGTACATAAAACAAGAATGGCAAAGAATTCCACTTTTAAAGCTTCAACAATTAGTTTCCTCAGTTCCTAATCGTTTATTGAGTGTTGTTCAAAGGAAAGGCCATGTAACACAGTGGTGAACATGCCCTTTCACAACTACTTTGGCACGTGTTGCAGCCATGAAATTCTAACTTAATTATTATTTGCAAAAAAAAAATTTTTTATGAGTTTGAACATGAAATATGTTGTCTTTGTAGCATATTCAACTGAATATGGCTTGAAAAGGATTTGCAAATCATTGTATTCCGTTTATATTTACATCTAACACCATTTCCCAACTCATATGGAAACAGGGTTTGTATAATGTCTGTCCCTGATTGATATAATATAATATAATATAATATAATATAATATAATATAATATAATATAATATAATATCTGTCCCTGATTGCTTTTCAACGCTGCGCTGACTACTTGGGGGACTATTTATCCGGCGGAGGAGTCACCTGCAGGCGCGTCACACCTGACTAACCAATCAAGGCGCGCTCTTTCTTTGCCTGCGTTTTTGGACATCTCTCTCTCTCTCTCTCTCTCTCTCTCTCTCTCTCTCTCTCTCTCTCTCTCTCTCTCTCTCTCTCTCTCTCTCTCTCTCTCTCTCTCCCCCTCCCTCCCTCCCTCTCTCCCCCCCATCCCCTCCCCAGTCCTGCAGGATGCTGCCAATGTGCGGCTGCTAGAAGTCAGGAGACGTCAGAAGACGTCCAAGCATCTTCATCTTCATCTTCCCGCGCAGGTCTTGCGAGGCTGCGTGTCGGTGTTGGATTGCGCGCGCTGCTCAGCTCCTCTGAGGTAAGTCACAAGTTGCGTTTCCGCCTGCTTTTTGTCGACGCAAGTGCGCGGGGTGAAGGTTTTTAGGGTGCGCAGAAGTGCACGCAAAGTTGAGTTGAACATGGAGGGTGTTTAATTGCGATGCCCATATATGGTCACGGCATGCAGGCAGCCCACAGGGGGTCCACGGGGGTCCACGGGGGTCCACCCTGGTGCTGCTGATGTGGAGCAGAGGGAACAAAGTCTGGACGCAATTTATTCCTCAAGTGAGTGTTTATGATGACCTTTCTTCTGTGGCGAGTGTTTATGATGATGTTTCTTCTGCCGCCATATTGATCTTCATTCCCTGAAAGCAGCGTGGGTGGAGGACCGGGTCACTAGTCACTTTAGAGTAGTCAGTGTGCAGCCACTTTGTCTAAATGTCTGGCAAACACAAGTGACATCCACAGTGGTGCATGAGTGCTGGGGGAGCCGCGGTTCAATCCTGGGATCCAAACACCAGATGATGGAGGGCCTTGCCGAGGAAGGTGGTGGAGGGCACACCTCCACACCTGTGGTGAAGGAGGGCCTTGCCGAGGAAGGTGGTGGAGGGCACACCTCCACACCCAGATAGTTACACCGTGATGGCTTCAAGTTCAATTGACATTGTCATAGTGCACGTTGGAATGCACTGTTGAACCGCAGCACCCCAGTGTCAGCAGCACTCATGTGGCTCCATCTCCATCCCATGATGCTATACCAACACCACCGAGGCACAATCTTGCTGCTCACTTGTGTTGCCAGACAATAATGACTTTGTGTCGACAAATTTTAGGTTATAACAGTACACGTTCAAATTCACTATCAAAGCCGCAACACCCCGGTGTCAGCAGCACTCATGCAGCCTCATCCCATGATGCTATACCAACACCACCGAGGCACAATCTCGCTGCCCATTTGTGTTGCCAGATGTGTACAAAATAATGGTTGAGTGTTTGTCACAGTGCATGTTGGAATGCACTGTTGAACCACAACACCCCAGTTTCAGCAGCACTCATGTGGCCCCATCCCATGATGCTATACCAACGCCACCAAGACAATAATCTTGCTGCTCACTTGTGTTGCCAGATAGTTACACAATAATGACTTTGTGTCGACAAATTTTATGTTATCACAGTACACGTTCAAATTCACTATCAAAGCCGCAACACCCCGGTGTCAGCAGCACTCATGCAGCCCTAAACCATTACACTGTACCAACGCCACCAAAACACAAGCATCTTGCTGCCAACTTGTGTTGCCAGACGTGTACACACTAACGGCTGTGTGTTTGTCACAGTGCATGTGGGAAAGCTCTGCTGAACCACAGCACCTCGGTGTCAGCAGCACTCAGGCAGCCCCATCCCATGATGCTATACCAGGGGTCGGCAACCCGCGGCTCTGGAGCCGCATGCGGCTCTTTAGCGCCGCCCTAGTGGCTCTCTGGAGCTTTTTCAAAAATGTATGAAAAATGGAAAAAGATGAGGGGAAAAAATATATTTTTTGTTTTAATATGGTTTCTGTAGGAGGACAAACATGACACTAATTGTTATAACACAGTGTTTATATTAAACATGCTTCACTGATTCGAGTATTTGGCGAGCGCCGTTTTGTCCTACTAATTTTGGCGGTCCTTGAACTCACCTTAGTTTGTTTCCATGTATAACTTTCTCCGGCTTTCTAGGACGTGTTTTATGCCACTTCTTTTTCTCTCTCATTTTGTCCACCCAACTGTTAACGTGGTGCGTGAAGGCACAAAGGTGAGTTTTGTTGATGTTATTGACTTGTGTGGAGTGCTAATCAGACATATTTGGTTACTGCATTAATGCTAGCTAATCGATGCTAACATGCTATTTAGGCTAGCTATATGTACCTATTGCATCATTATGCCTCATTTGTAGCTATATTTGAGCTCATTTAGTTTCCTTTAAGTCCTTTAAATGTATATCTCTTGACACACTATCTGTATGTAATATGGCTTTTAATTTTTTGCGGCTCCAGACAGATTTGTTTTTGTATTTTTGGTCCAATATGGCTCTTTCAACATTTTGGGTTGCCGACCCCTGTGCTATACCAACACCACCGAGGCACAATCTTGCTGCCCATTTGTGTTGCCAGATGTGTACAAAATAATGGTTGAGTGTTTGTCACAGTGCATGTTGGAATGCAGTGTTGAACCGCAGCACCCCAGCGTCAGCAGCACTCCTGCAGCCCCAAATCATGACACTATAGTAACACCAACAAGGCACAATAATCTTGCTGTTCACTTGTGTTGCCAGATGTGTACACAATAATGACTTTGTGTTGATGAATTTTACGTTATCACAGTACATGTTGAAATTCACTATTAAAACCACAGCACCCCAGTGTCAGCAGCACTCATGCAGCCCCAGACCATGACGCTATACTAACACCACCAAGACGCAGGTATCTTGCTGCCAGATGTGTACACAATAATGGCTGTTTGTTTGCCACAGTGCATGTTGGACAGCACTGTTGAACCGCAGCACCCCAGTGTCAGCAGCACTCATGCAGCCCTACAGCTCTTTGAGACACTTGTGATTTAGGGCTATATAAATAAATATTGATTGATTGATTGATATATCATGACGCTGACAACACCGCCAATATGTTCACTTGTGTTGCCAGATATTCAGACTTTAACAACAGGCGTGTGTTGACTCCTTTGCAGTGGCTAGTATATGTGTAGGAGCTGCACACTGACTACTCTGAAGTATATCCAAGTGACGTTGTGCTGACACAATAGAATGCTCCATGAAATGTGCACCTTTGACACTTTTTACCGCAGAACGGAGAAGATTTTGCATCTTTTTTCCTAGATTTGGAAGTAATATGAAAGCCTTAACAGAGGTGGGATATCGCGCATGAGTGAAGTCAATAGCAGAGAGCTATGGTTGTCAGTTGAATACCTGACACTCACCTGTCTTGTTGGTTGTGTTGTACTTCATATATTTACCTGCCATGTACAGTATGTGATGGCACTATCTGATTGGTTGATGCTGCGTCAGCATCTTCATTTGCTGCCTTTTGTGTGACAGAAACCTTGAATAATCTGTGTCAAATATACAGTATCATACACCAAATATACAGTATCGTACACCAAATATACAGTATCATACACCAAATATACATACACCAAATATACAGTATCATACACCAAATATACATACACCAAATATACAGTATCATACACCAAATATACATACACCAAATATACAGTATCATACACCAAATATACATACACCAAATATACAGTATCATACACCAAATATACAGTGTCATACACCAAATATACAGTATCATACACCAAATATACATACACGAAATATACAGTATCATACACCAAATATACAGTATCATACACCAAATATACATACACCAAATATACAGTATCATACACCAAATATACAGTATCATACACCAAATATACAGTGTCATACACCAAATATACATACACCAAATATACAGTATCATACACCAAATATACAGTATCATACACCAAATATACAGTATCATACACCAAATATACATACACCAAATATACAGTATCATACACCAAATATACAGTATCATACACCAAATATACAGTGTCATACACCAAATATACAGTATCATACACCAAATATACATACACCAAATATACAGTATCATACACCAAATATACATACACCAAATATACAGTATCATACACCAAATATACAGTATCGTACACCAAATATACAGTATCATACACCAAATATACATACACCAAATATACAGTATCATACACCAAATATACATACACCAAATATACAGTATCATACACCAAATATACATACACCAAATATACAGTATCATACACCAAATATACATACACCAAATATACAGTATCATACACCAAATATACAGTGTCATACACCAAATATACAGTATCATACACCAAATATACATACACGAAATATACAGTATCATACACCAAATATACAGTATCATACACCAAATATACATACACCAAATATACAGTATCATACACCAAATATACAGTATCATACACCAAATATACAGTGTCATACACCAAATATACATACACCAAATATACAGTATCATACACCAAATATACAGTATCATACACCAAATATACAGTATCATACACCAAATATACATACACCAAATATACAGTATCATACACCAAATATACAGTATCATACACCAAATATACAGTGTCATACACCAAATATACAGTATCATACACCAAATATACATACACCAAATATACAGTATCATACACCAAATATACATACACCAAATATACAGTATCATACACCAAATATACAGTATCATACACCAAATATACAGCATTATACACCAAATATACAGTGTCATACACCAAATATACAGTATCATACACCAAATATACAGTATCATACACCAAATATACAGTATCATGCACCAAATATACATACACCAAATATACAGTATCATACACCAAATATACAGTATCATACACCAAATATACAGTGTCATACACCAAATATACAGTATCATACACCAAATATACATACACCAAATATACAGTATCATACACCAAATATACATACACCAAATATAAAGTATCATACACCAAATATACAGTATCATACACCAAATATACAGCATTATACACCAAATATACAGTGTCATACACCAAATATACAGTATCATACACTAAATATACAGTATCATACACCAAATATACAGTATCATACACCAAATATACATACACGAAATATACAGTATCATACACCAAATATACAGTATCATACACCAAATATACATACACCAAATATACAGTATCATACACCAAATATACAGTATCATACACCAAATATACAGTATCATACACCAAATACACATACACGAAATATACAGTATCATACACCAAATATACAGTATCATACACCAAATATACATACACCAAATATACAGTATCATACACCAAATATACAGTATCATACACCAAATATACAGTATCATACACGAAATATACAGTATCATACACCAAATATACAGTATCATACACCAAATATACATACACCAAATATACAGTATCATACACCAAATATACAGTATCATACACCAAATATACAGTATCATACACCAAATACACATACACGAAATATACAGTATCATACACCAAATATACAGTATCATACACCAAATATACATACACCAAATATACAGTATCATACACCAAATATACAGTATCATACACCAAATATACAGTGTCATACACCAAATATACATACACCAAATATACAGTATCATACACCAAATATACAGTATCATACACCAAATATACATACACCAAATATACAGTATCATACACCAAATATACAGTATCATACACCAAATATACAGTGTCATACACCAAATATACAGTGTCATACACCATTGGGAGTATGCCCAGTGGGCTACATTGTGCTTGTTTACTGTTTGACCATGAACATGAACATGAACATTTTAACTTTGAGTTGTTTTTCTTCATCTTATGTCAAAATCAAGATTTCTGGACATGACTGTATAAAAAAATCCGCCCAGATAGTAGGAGTGTCCCGATCCAGTATTGATATCAGTCTGATATCAGAGGCACAAGCGGTAAAAATGGATGGATGGATCAGCAAAAATGACAAAAACACAGAGGCTATTTCATCCCTGCAAGCCTGTTTCAAAAAAATGAAATAAAATCCCCTGACGAGCAGGGAAACCTAACGTATATTCTGCTCTACCCCGGTATTTAGCAACGTATGACAGATAAACCACAGAAACCTTGACTATATATGTATCTATATACAGTATATATATATATATATATATATATATATATATATATATATATATATATATATATATATATATATATATATATATATATATATATATATATATATACACAAGTATCACCTGAGAAAACACTTGTGTCTCCAAGGACCACCATGATGACCAACATTAAAATACAGTAGCCTTGTAGGCCCAAGTATTCATTGAACACCAGGCCAAGGTTTTAATCAACAAGTATTTTTCCTATTTTACACAGTTTGAACATTAACACTGTGTTTGAATATTTCATGAAGTTATTATTTGATGTTCCCACAAGATGGAGGCCGCATATCACCAGTTTGACAATCACTGCCTTACAGACGTCTGAAAATTACTTTAAAAAGTAATTAATTATAGTTACTAGTTACTTCACAGAAAAAGTAATTGAATTACTAACACTTGGCTCTCCAAGTACCACCATAATGACAACATTAAATACAGTAGTGTAGTAGACCTAAGTATTCATTAAGTACCACCATAATGACAACATTAAATACAGTAGTGTAGTAGACCTAAGTATTCATTAAGTACCACCATAATGACAACATTAAATACAGTAGTGTAGTAGACCTAAGTATTCATTAAGTACCACCATAATGACAACATTAACTACAGTAGTGTAGTAGACCTAAGTATTCATTAAGTACCACCATAATGACAACATTAAATACAGTAGTGTAGTAGACCTAAGTATTCATTAAGTACCACCATAATGACAACATTAAATACAGTAGTGTAGTAGACCTAAATATTCATTAAGTACCACCATGACAACATTAAATACAGTAGTGTAGTAGACCTAAGTATTCATTAAGTACCACCATCATGACAACATTAAATACAGTAGTGTAGTAGACCTAAGTATTCATTAAGTACCACCATAATGACAACATTAAATACAGTAGTGTAGTAGACCTAAGTATTCATTAAGTACCACCATCATGACAACATTAAATACAGTAGTGTAGTAGACCTAAGTATTCATTAAGTACCACCATCATGACAACATTAAATACAGTAGTGTAGTAGACCTAAGTATTCATTAAGTACCACCATCATGACAACATTAAATACAGTAGTGTAGTAGACCTAAGTATTCATTAAGTACCACCATAATGACAACATTAAATACAGTAGTGTAGTAGACCTAAGTATTCATTAAGTACCACCATCATGACAACATTAAATACAGTAGTGTAGTAGACCTAAGTATTCATTAAGTACCACCATAATGACAACATTAAATACAGTAGTGTAGTAGACCTAAGTATTCATTAAGTACCACCATGACAACATTAAATACAGTAGTGTAGTAGACCTAAGTATTCATTAAGTACCACCATAATGACAACATTAAATACAGTAGTGTAGTAGACCTAAGTATGCATTAAGTACCACCATAATGACAACATTAAATACAGTAGTGTAGTAGACCTAAGTATTCATTAAGTACCACCATAATGACAACATTGTAATATAGTAGCGTAGTAGACCTAAGTATTCATTAAGTACCACCATAATGACAACATTGTAATATAGTAGCGTAGTAGACCTAAGTATTCATCAAGTACCACCATAATGACAACATTGTAATACAGTAGCGTAGTAGACCTAAGTATTCATTAAGTACCACAATCATGACAACATTGTAATATAGTAGCGTAGTAGACCTAAGTATTCATTAAGTACCACCATAATGACAACATTGTAATATAGTAGCGTAGTAGACCTAAGTATTCATTAAGTACCACCATAATGACAACATTGTAATACAGTAGCGTAGTAGACCTAAGTATTCATTAAGCACCACAATCATGACAACATTGTAATATAGTAGCGTAGTAGACCTAAGTATTCATTAAGTACCACCATCATGACAACATTAAATACAGTAGTGTAGTAGACCTAAGTATTCATTAAGTACCACCATGACAACATTAAATACAGTAGTGTAGTAGACCTAAGTATTCATTAAGTACCACCATAATGACAACATTGTAATATAGTAGCGTAGTAGACCTAAGTATTCATCAAGTACCACCATCATGACAACATTGTAATATAGTAGCGTAGTAGACCTAAGTATTCATCAAGTACCACCATAATGACAACATTGTAATACAGTAGCGTAGTAGACCTAAGTATTCATTAAGTACCACAATCATGACAACATTGTAATATAGTAGCGTAGTAGACCTAAGTATTCATTAAGTACCACCATAATGACAACATTGTAATATACCGTATTTCCTTGAATAGCCGCAGGGGCGCTAATTAATTTAAAACCTCTTCTCACTCCTGCGGTTACCAAAACCATGCGGAATGAGCAAGCATGCTCTAATTATTTTAAAACCTCTTCTCACTCCGGCGCATACCTTATCATTAAAAACACATTTAATAAAAAAAACGTTATTATGATCTTACCTTTACTTGTAGATGGGTCCATGTGCAGCTGCTTCTGATCAAAGGCAGTCTTTCTCATCTTTCTTCAATTTTAAAAGTCTCTGGAGATATTCCTTTAATTATTACCTCCTGCTTCGATTGAAAGTCCAGTTTAGAAAACGGTTTTATTTTAGATATGTAATCCTCCATGTTAAAAGTGCAAGCAAACAATTGCTGCATGCTTGCTGCTTGTTGTCTTCTTCTGCAGTACCTGTCTCCTGCAGTACTGGTAGTCGCAAGAAGGATCACTAGCGCCCTCTACCACCTGGAGGCGGGAGTCATTTAATGACTCATATTTGACCCGGCGGAAGTGCCAAGCATGCGCTAATTATTTTGCGAAACGAGTTTGACCCGGCTGTAATTCTAGGCAGGCGAATACTATATTCCCGGCGCCAATTCAAGGAAATACGGTAGTAGCGTAGTAGACCTAAGTATTCATTCCAAACAAGGCAGAGGTTTTTACTTCATATTTGACCCAGTTTGAACAGTAACACTGACACAGCAGCAGTTTGAGGGATCACTGCTTTAAAAGTGACAGAATGAGGTAAATGTGTATTAGAAGGTAACACCTTGTTACAGTAACATCATTCAACTTACACAATTACCACTCCACTTCAACCTAACTAAAGACCATTTTCCTCTGCTTGACTTGAACCTGATCCAGCATTTTGCAACATTCCACACTAAGATGATGTGTGTCATATCAGTATTGGTATGGTCTGGTCACACCATTCCTGGTGACAGCAGCCTCCCATCCAGCAGCTGTCAGTCAACATCCAGTCAGTGTGTGGAACATCCTGCAGTGGAATATTTCATAAGACTTTCACTTTCACTTTCATAACACACTGCATGGCTTCACTACACGTCACAAAGACAGTACGTTTGACTTGAGAGGTTTTCATCTGACGATATGTTCATTATGGTGATGGCAGAGTAACATCCATTCTGTCCCCGGCCCCCCGGGGCCCCCCAAAGCCCCCCCAAGGCAGCAGTGTAAGCACTTGTGGCGTCTAGCATGCCTGATGACTATTTAGCAGCAGTCAGCTGCTCATTACACACATAATCCACTTAGACAGCCTAGCTCAGGGGTGGGCAATTAATTTTTACCGGGGGCCGCATGAGCAACCTGAGCACTGCTGGGGGGCCACACTGACAATATTTCAATTAAATTTTGCTCAAATTATTTTTGATATACCGTAAGATAGATAATAATAATAATAATATTTTCATTTAACCTAACTTATCTTTATACAAAAGCAGATGGCTTTTGATGGTTTTATTTTTAACACTTTCTTACACAACACTTCCTGATGTATATTACAATACAAAAATTTCAATTTCTGTCACTTTATCCTGCATCCTCTTTGTTGTAAAACCTTTATTTAACCAGATAAGAAAACATTGTGAACGTAGCACGCCTGTAAGGTGATTGGCGAAGAAGGAGGAAGCGTTGCTGTTGCGGAAATGAGGAGTGAGGATTGGTTTTCCTTTTGGAAAGAACGAGATAAGTTGAGCTGTGTTAGTATAGCATGCTCAATAAAAGTTTAAAAAGTGCATCAGACTTGGTGTGCACTTCTTCTGGACGCTACAATTGATGTCACAAGTGGGATGAAATGCCTCCCAGTTCGCCTTGCCATCAAACCTGGGAGTCTTCATTGAGGGCGGAATTCCCCCCGTGGCAAGCAGCGTGGCTGCACCTGTAAACACACTCTCTCTCTCTCTCTCTCTCTCTCTCTCTCTCTCTCTCTCTCTCTCTCTCTCTCTCTCTTTGCGGCGAGCTCCTCACGTGGCACGAACCTCCCGATGACGTAGCACACAAACAGCGTAGTATGCGCAAAGTTTTACTTCTGCCACCAATTGTAGCGTCCAGAAGAAGTGCACATCAAGTCTGACGCTCTTTTTAAACTTTTATTGAGCAAGCTATACTAACACAGCTCAACATATCTCGTTCCTTCCACACGCACGTCTCCTCACTCCTCATTTACGCAACTCAAGAAGACAACATCTACTTCAGCAGGTCGTTACACTATATTCTTTAAACACAGCAACGTGTGTACCACAAATAAGCACACGGCTTTACCTTTACTTGTCTTGTTGAAAACACGCCATTCGTCATCAACTTTTCTCTTTTTAGTCGCTGTGCGCCTTCCCTCACAGGACATACGCACAATAACACTTTTCAAAATAAAAGCAGCACAGTTGTATTGCACGCACGACAAAGATGTTTTTTTAAATTTATTTTGTAATTTGAGATTGCCGCTGCGCGCACGAGCATACGTCCACACGGAAGTAATACAAATAACGCTTTTCAAAACAAAAGCAGCACCGTTGTATTGCACACTCGAAATAGATGCTTTTTAAAATGTATTTTGTAATTTATAATTGGCCTCACGCGGGCCGGACAGGGACGTACAAAGGGCCGGATGTGGCCCGCGGGCCGCACAATGCCCAGGTCTGGCCTAGCTAGCTTTAGACCATCATTCAACAATAACATCATGCTGTCTCACGTGGAAGGACCGCCCCTTCATGCTGTCTCACGTGGAAGGACCGCCCCTTCATGCTGTCTCACGTGGAAGGACCGCCCCTTCATGCTGTCTCACGTGGAAGGACCGCCCCTTCATGCTGTCTCACGTGGAAGGACCGCCCCTTGATGTTCGGGGAGACTTTCGCAGCAGTTAGACAGCTGCCGGTCTGGAACTCACATCATACTACACTGTACTACACTGTACTACACAGTACTACACTGTACTACACTGTACTACACTGTACTGCACTGTACTACACTGTACTACACAGTACTACACTGTACTACACAGTACTACACTGTACTGCACAGTACTACACTGTACTGCACTGTACTACACTGTACTGCACAGTACTACACTGTACTGCACTGTACTACATTGTACTACACAGTACTACACTGTACTGCACTGTACTACACTGTACTGCACAGTACTACACTGTACTACACTGTACTGCACAGTACTACACTGTACTGCACTGTACTACACTGTACTACATTGTACTACACAGTACTACACTGTACTACACTGTACTACACTGTACTGCACTGTACTACACTGTACTACACAGTACTACACTGTACTACACTGTACTACACAGTACTACACTGTACTACACTGTACTACACTGTACTGCACTGTACTACACTGTACTACACAGTACTACACTGTACTACACAGTACTACACTGTACTACACTGTACTACACTGTACTGCACTGTACTACACTGTACTACACAGTACTACACTGTACTACACTGTACTGCACAGTACTACACTGTACTGCACTGTACTACACTGTACTGCACAGTACTACACTGTACTGCACTGTACTACATTGTACTACACAGTACTACACTGTACTGCACTGTACTACGCTGTACTGCACTGTACTACACTGTACTACATTGTACTACACAGTACTACACAGTACTACACTGTACTGCACTGTACTACACTGTACTGCACTGTACTACACTGTACTACATTGTACTACACAGTACTACACAGTACTACACTGTACTGCACAGTACTACACTGTACTACACTGTACTGCACTGTACTACACAGTACTACACAGTACTACACTGTACTACACAGTACTACACTGTACTACACTGTACTACACTGTACTACACTGTACTGCACAGTACTACACTGTACTGCACTATACTACACTGTACTGCACAGTACTACACTGTACTGCACTGTACTACATTGTACTACACAGTACTACACAGTACTACACTGTACTGCACAATGGGACGGCGTGGCAAAGTTGGTAGAGTGGCCGCGCCAGCAATCGGAGGGTTACTGGTTCAATTCCCACCTTCTACCATCCTAGTTGTGTCCTTGGGCAAGACACTTCACCCTTGCTCCTGATGGCTGCTGGTTAGCGCCTTATATAGGAAAACAAAATAGTTTGTTTTGTAGAATTGTTCTAGTTATTATTACTAATCCTATTATTAATATTGTATTATTGTATATATTTCAATAGTAATAACGTATTCAAAAATAATTAGGTAATTTTATAGATTGTATTCTATTCACGTGTATTTATTACTAACATTAATATGACATTTCTATTTACATTTGTGCTTTAATAACTGAGCACTGAAGAAAATGTCATTTTATGTTTTATGTTATTTTCATTTGTGCATTATTTTTATTGTAAACTTTTGTTCATGCATAATTATACACAAACTATATAACAATTATATACATGTTTTATCATATGAAGTATTATTTAAAATTTATATATAATGTATATAGTTTTTGAATTGTTCAATTATTACCATTATTCAGTGTAGTCATTTAGTTTTGTCCATTATTCATTATTTAAATACACTAAAGTGTATCTATCTATCTATCTATCTATCTATCTATCTATCTATCTATCTATCTATCTATCTATCTATCTATCTATCTATCTATCTATCTATCTATCTATCTATCTATCTATCTATCTATCTATCTATTCAAAATCTAATGATATGATTAACATATGTCATTTATAAAGTTATTATATGTATTATTAAATATATATATATATATTGTATTGGATGTGATAGATGCACTGATGGACTTCTTCTCATAATTATATTGATATCTGCCACATAAATATCTGCTTATTGACTTTGTAATTCTTTATTGCTGTAACTTGCTGATATTGGGGGCCATTAAGGGGCCCCGAGGAGAGCGTTTTTCCCATAGCGAACTAATCATGTGATGGACGGACATACACTGTTAGCACGGCGCCAATAAGACGCTCACTTTAGCAGCGCTGCTCCGTATTTGTTTTACAATATTGTCTATGTTCAGCACACACACACTCTTCCATGTTGTGTGCGTGTGTGTGTGTGTGTGTGTGTGTGTGTGTGTGTGTGTGTGTGTGTGTGTGTGTGTGTGTGTGTGTGTGTGTGTGTGTGTGTGTGTGTGTGTGTTGGAGTGCAAAGGTCAGGTCGGAGCAAAGATGATTGATGGACGTCACAAACATGAAGCTCCAAGATGTTCTAAAGGGTATAATTAAATATTTCATCTTTGAAGCAACGTTCAATATTGTTGCAAGTGTAAAAGTAAGCTAAGCAGTGACGTTCAAGACAAGACCTTTAATGACAAAGGTGATGATTTTGGCTGCAGATGTGCTTCCACTTTGTCTTACCTGTCCTGAAGGTGTCAAAGGCTGCAACAAATATAGAAAAAAGTGAAGTGTGAGAGAAAGTGCTGAACTCCTACTTTCTTCAGCGTGGAAAACAACAACAATAACTTTTAGACTTTAGTCTTTGAAGTTTGAACTCCCCAAGTTTTTCTAATATTATTTTACATATTTATATCAATATGTTGTAAATGCTTTTAGGGAAAGCTCTGCTGTATTTTAGGATTGTTTCGCTGTCATATTTTTAATTGTTTTGATTAGCTCTTTTTTTTAATTACATTTTTTTACTGGCACATTTACTAAGTTTTAGCCTTGTTAAGTTTCACTTTAATTTTTAGCTTCTTTCTCAGACGTAGCCTTTCAGACTCTTTTCAAAATTATCTTTTTAACACATCTGGTGAGTATGTAACATTACATTTTTTATTTAATTTTAATACGTCTTGTGAGTATGTAACATTACATTATTTATTTAATTTTAATACGTCTTGTAAGTATGTAACATTACATTTTTAATTTAATTTTAACACATCTTGTTAGTATGTAACATTACATTATAATATAATATAATATAATATAATATAATATAATATAATATAATATAATATAATAATATATAATAATAATATAATAATATAATGCTTTATATAAATATATATAAAGCACATATCAATATATATAAAGCACATATAAATATATATACACTATAACCACATATATATATATATATATATATATATATATATATATATATATGTATATATATATATATATATATATATATATATATATATATATATATATATATGTATATATATATATATATATAGACTATAAGCACATATAAATATATATATAGACTATAAGCACATATAAATATATATAAAGCACATATAAATATATATATATATATATATATATATATATATATATATATATATATATATATATATATATATATATATATATATATATATGACTATAACCACATATAAATATATATAAAGCACATATAAATATATATATATATATATATATATATATATATATATATATATGTATATATATATATATATATATATATATATATATATATATATATATATATATATATATATATATATATATATATATATATATATAGACTATAAGCACATATAAAGCTGTTTGATGCTTGGAAGAGTTGCTGGGGATCAGTTTAGGTTGAGATCAGTTTAGGTTGAGATCAGTTTAGGTTGAGATCAGGTCGAGGTTGAGATCAGTTTAGGTTGAGATCAGTTTAGGTTGAGATCAGGTCGAGGTTGAGATCGGTTTAGGTTGAGATCGGTTTAGGTTGAGATCAGTTTAGGTTGAGATCAGTTTAGGTTGAGATCAGGTAGAGGTTGAGATCAGGTAGAGGTTGGGATCAGTTTAGGTTGAGATCAGTTTAGGTTGAGATCAGGTCGAGGTTGAGATCAGTTCAGGTTGAGATCAGGTCGAGGTTGAGATCAGTTTAGGTTGAGATCAGGTCGAGGTTGAGATCAGGTAGAGGTTGAGATCAGGTAGAGGTTGGGATCAGTTTAGGTTGAGATCCGTTTAGGTTGAGATCAGGTCGAGGTTGAGATCAGTTTAGGTTGAGATCAGGTCGAGGTTGAGATCAGGTAGAGGTTGGGATCAGTTTAGGTTGAGATCAGTTTAGGTTGAGATCAGGTAGAGGTTGAGATCAGGTAGTGGTTGGGATCAGTTTAGGTTGAGATCAGTTTAGGTTGAGATCAGGTCGAGGTTGAGATCAGTTCAGGTTGAGATCAGGTCGAGGTTGAGATCAGTTTAGGTTGAGATCAGGTCGAGGTTGAGATCAGGTAGAGGTTGAGATCAGGTAGAGGTTGGGATCAGTTTAGGTTGAGATCAGTTTAGGTTGAGATCAGGTCGAGGTTGAGATCAGTTTAGGTTGAGATCAGGTCGAGGTTGAGATCAGGTAGAGGTTGAGATCAGGTAGAGGTTGGGATCAGTTTGGGTTGAGATCAGTTTAGGTTGAGATCAGGTCGAGGTTGAGATCAGGTAGAGGTTGAGATCAGGTAGTGGTTGGGATCAGTTTAGGTTGAGATCAGGTAGAGGTTGGGATCAGTTTAGGTTGAGATCAGTTTAGGTTGAGATCAGGTAGAGGTTGAGATCAGGTAGAGGTTGGGATCAGTTTAGGTTGAGTTAAGGTAGAGGTTGGGATCAGTTTAGGTTGAGATCAGTTTAGGTTGAGATCAGGTCGAGGTTGAGATCAGTTTAGGTTGAGATCAGGTCGAGGTTGAGATCAGTTTAGATTGAGATCAGGTCGAGGTTGAGATCAGTTTAGGTTGAGATCAGGTTGAGCTGAGTCATGATTTAATGTCAGTTTGAACATTTAGTAGGAAGTCTGAATTGTTAGGTGTGTTGGTAGTGCATTCCACGGTGTGCTGGCAAAATAGTAGAATGCATTTTTTCCCATTAGAGTCTTGAATTTGGTGTGAGGAAGTCCCTGTGGTGTAGTACCTGTGAGCATCACGTACTCTGGTGAAATAGCTGGACAAGTACTTGGGGACACTTTCTCTGAGTATTTGGAACACCAAGCACATTGCCATTTGCACACACACATACATATATATTTGTGTGTGCATATATATGTGTATATATGTATGTATATATATATATATATATATATATATATATATATATATATATATATATATATATATATATATATATATATATATATATATATATATATATATATATATATGTATATATATATATATATGTATATATATATATATATATATATATATATATATATATGTATATATATATATATATGTATATATATATATATATATATATATATATATATATATATATATGTATATATATATATATATATATATATATATATATATATATATATATATATATATATATATATATATATATATATATATATGTATATATATATATATATATATATATGTATATATATATATATGTATATATATATATATATATATATATGTATATATGAATTTATATATACATATATATATTCTTTTTTAAATTTTGTTTAAAAAAAAAAGTTTAGCATTTTAGCATTTTATAATGCACCCATCTTTTATTGTGTATTTTTTTTTTAACTGAATTTTATTTTTAAATTTGTGTTGAATTATCTTATCAGAAATTCTGACTATTACATATTTACGTTAGTGCAATATTTACTACTGGTAATATTTTTGTGTATTTATTTGATCTATATGGTCATTACTTGCTGATTGCTGATTGGCTGGCAGCAGTCACATGCTTCAAGTGAACATTGACTGTCAGATCACTAAGTCCAGCGGCTTTCTCCGTTTTATAGCCTTTATTTCCAAGGTGTCAGTTTGGCCCGGCTTGGCTGGCTCTCTGCTGACTTTGATTGACATTGTAGGAGAAGCAGAACTTGTAGCCGTCAGACTGATGACAAAAGGCCCTAGGGCTGAAGTCTGTGAAGGGAAATGAATGAAAAGCAACAACAGGAAATGACATTTTACATGGAAACATGTGTCATTAAATCCTTTATTACAACACCACCATATGTCACATCTTAGTGGAGTTGAGGGCCAAATAAACACTGTGGTCAATGGAAATCTTAGTGGAGTTGAGGGCCAAATAGACACTGTGGTCAATGGAACTCTTAGTGGAGTTGAGGGCCAAATAGACACTGTGGTCAATGGAACTCTTAGTGGAGTTGAGGGCCAAATAGACACTGTGGTCAATGGAAATCTTAGTGGAGTTGAGGGCCAAATAGACACTGTGGTCAATGGAACTCTTAGTGGAGTTGAGGGCCAAATAGACACTGTGGTCAATGGAACTCTTAGTGGAGTTGAGGGCCAAATAGACACTGTGGTCAATGGAAATCTTAGTGGAGTTGAGGGCCAAATAGACACTGTGGTCAATGGAACTCTTAGTGGAGTTGAGGGCCAAATAGACACTGTGGTCAATGGAAATCTTAGTGGAGTTGAGGGCCAAATAGACACTGTGGTCAATGGAACTCTTAGTGGAGTTGAGGGCCAAATAGACACTGTGGTCAATGGAACTCTTAGTGGAGTTGAGGGCCAAATAGACACTGTGGTCAATGGAACTCTTAGTGGAGTTGAGGGCCAAATAGACACTGTGGTCAATGGAACTCTTAGTGGAGTTGAGGGCCAAATAGACACTGTGGTCAATGGAACTCTTAGTGGAGTTGAGGGCCAAATAGACACCGTGGTCAATGGAACTCTTAGTGGAGTTGAGGCCCAAATAGACACCGTGGTCAATGGAACTCTTAGTGGAGTTGAGGGCCAAATAGACACCGTGGTCAATGGAAATCTTAGTGGAGTTGAGGGCCAAATAGACACCGTGGTCAATGGAAATCTTAATGGAGTTGAGGGCCAAATAGACACTGTGGTCAATGGAACTCTTAGTGGAGTTGAGGGCCAAATAGACACTGTGGTCAATGGAACTCTTAGTGGAGTTGAGGGCCAAATAGACACTGTGGTCAATGGAAATCTTAGTGGAGTTGAGGGCCAAATAGACACTGTGGTCAATGGAAATCTTAGTGGAGTTGAGGGCCAAATAGACACTGTGGTCAATGGAACTCTTAGTGGAGTTGAGGGCCAAATAGACACTGTGGTCAATGGAACTCTTAGTGGAGTTGAGGGCCAAATAGACACTGTGGTCAATGGAACTCTTAGTGGAGTTGAGGGCCAAATAGACACTGTAGTCAATGGAACTCTTAGTGGAGTTGAGGGCCAAATAGACACTGTGGTCAATGGAAGTCTGTGGAATTCAGGATTTCATTTGTTAGCAAGTAAGCTAACAACATTCATTTTCCAGTCGGCTTCTAAAGCATCTTTATTGTCGTAGATGAACTACTTTTGTGGTTAATAATGTTGGAGGACCTCCTCTTGTGTGTGTCTTGCAACTTGCTGTCAGTAAGATGGCACCTAGTAACAACATCCATGACTTGTCATTTCATACCTTCAACATTTGGCAAGCATGCTAACTGTTAGCATGCCAACACATAGCATCCTAGCAAGATAGTGGCAAGTAACAATACCCATGACATTTACTTTTCTATTGAGAAAATGCAAAAGAAGGTTGACACGCCAACATGCTAGCACAGCAAGTACAGATGGCGCTAAATGTTTTGATTGATTGTTTGCAAGAAATAAAAGACCAAAGGAAGCTTAGTGATGCTAGCAGTTTACTGCACTGCCGCTTATCACGTAGACACAAACACATCCGCAGTCCTAATAGCACCTAGACAAGCATGTATCGCTCCACATCAAGTAGACGAGCATGTATCGCTCCACATCAAGTAGACGAGCGTGTATCGCTCCACATAAAGTAGACGAGCGTGTATCGCTCCACATCAAGTAGACGAGCGTGTATCGCTCCACATAAAGTAGACGAGCGTGTATCGCTCCACATAAAGTAGACGAGCATGTATCGCTCCACATCAAGTAGACGAGCATGTATCGCTCCACATCAAGTACACGAGCGTGTATCGCTCCACATAAAGTAGACGAGCGTGTATCGCTCCACATAAAGTAGACGAGCGTGTATCGCTCCACATAAAGTAGACGAGCATGTATCGCTCCACATAAAGTAGACGAGCGTGTATCGCTCCACATAAAGTACACGAGCGTGTATCGCTCCACATAAAGTAGACGAGCGTGTATCGCTCCACATAAAGTAGACGAGCGTGTATCGCTCCACATAAAGTAGACAAGCATGTATCGCTCCACATAAAGTAGACGAGCGTGTATCGCTCCACATAAAGTAGACGAGCGTGTATCGCTCCACATAAAGTAGACGAGCGTGTATCGCTCCACATAAAGTAGACGAGCGTGTATCGCTCCACATAAAGTAGACGAGCGTGTATCGCTCCACATAAAGTAGACGAGCATGTATCGCTCCACATAAAGTAGACGAGCATGTATCGCTCCACATAAAGTAGACGAGCGTGTATCGCTCCACATAAAGTAGACGAGCGTGTATCGCTCCACATAAAGTAGACGAGCGTGTATCGCTCCACATAAAGTAGACGAGCGTGTATCGCTCCACATAAAGTAGATGAGCGTGTATCGCTCCACATAAAGTAGACGAGCGTGTATCGCTCCACATAAAGTAGACGAGCGTGTATCGCTCCACATAAAGTAGACGAGCGTGTATCGCTCCACATAAAGTAGACGAGCGTGTATCGCTCCACATAAAGTAGACGAGCGTGTATCGCTCCACATAAAGTAGACGAGCGTGTATCGCTCCACATAAAGTAGACGAGCATGTATCGCTCCACATAAAGTTGTGCACTTGCTGTGTAGCTACATTGCAGTTAGCACTATCAGTGCTAACGCTACTGTTGTGTGCCGGTGAAGTTACAAGACAAATGATGCTAGGTTTGATATCCATGAATAATCTCAGTTTATATATAAAGATAAATATAATTAATCTCCTTGACTTGATTTTTGTATTTTTCTTGTAGTTTTTGTCTCTTGTAAAGCGTTACTGTGTACAAACCAATGTATTGTGTATTGTAAGTTGTTAGCGCCAATGCTAACGTTAGCGCGATATCAAAATGTGTCCTGGCTGGCTCAGCGATATCACAAGCCATTAAAAGAGGAGATGCGGTGTTGCCATGGCAACAACAGCCATGCTGCATGACTCAGTGGCCAATGGGAGGGTTGCCAGGTGGGGGAGGGTTGCCAGGTGGGGATGACAAATGGAAGTTTAAAGTTGTTGTATTTTGTCAACAACTACATCACATACCCGAGTTAATGTAGCTCAGATGAGCTAATTATCCCAAGTCTGGCACAGCTGAAGCAGTTTTTGCTGTTTGTGTTGTGTTGTGTTTACCAACTCATCAACACGCTGTTTGTGTTGACCAACTCATCAACACGCTGTTTGTGTTGACCAACTCATCAACACGCTGTTTGTGTTGACCAACTCATCAACATGCTGTTTGTGTTGACCAACTCATCAACACGCTGTTTGTGTTGACCAACTCATCAACACGCTGTTTGTGTTGACCTACTCATCAACATGCTGTTTGTGTTGACCAACTCATCAACACGCTGTTTGTGTTGACCAACTCATCAACACACTGTTTGTGTTGACCAACTCATCAACACACTGTTTGTGTTGACCAACTCATCAACATGCTGTTTGTGTTGACCAGCTCATCAACACGCTGTTTGTGTTGACCAGCTCATCAACATGCTGTTTGTGTTGACCAACTCATCAACATGCTGTTTGTGTTGACCAGCTCATCAACACGCTGTTTGTGTTGACCAACTCATCAACACGCTGTTTGTGTTGACCAACTCATCAACATGCTGTTTGTGTTGACCAACTCATCAACACGCTGTTTGTGTTGACCAACTCATCAACATGCTGTTTGTGTTGACCAACTCATCAACACGCTGTTTGTGTTGACCAACTCATCAACACGCTGTTTGTGTTGACCAACTCATCAACACGCTGTTTGTGTTGACCAACTCATCAACACGCTGTTTGTGTTGACCAGCTCATCAACACGCTGTTTGTGTTGACCAGCTCATCAACACGCTGTTTGTGTTGACCAACTCATCAACATGCTGTTTGTGTTGACCAGCTCATCAACACGCTGTTTGTGTTGACCAACTCATCAACACGCTGTTTGTGTTGACCAACTCATCAACAAGCTGTTTGTGTTGACCAACTCATCAACACGCTGTTTGTGTTGACCTACTCATCAACATGCTGTTTGTGTTGACCAACTCATCAACACGCTGTTTGTGTTGACCAACTCATCAACACGCTGTTTGTGTTGACCAGCTCATCAACACGCTGTTTGTGTTGACCAGCTCATCAACATGCTGTTTGTGTTGACCAACTCATCAACACGCTGTTTGTGTTGACCAACTCATCAACACGCTGTTTGTGTTGACCAACTCATCAACACGCTGTTTGTGTTGACCAACTCATCAACACGCTGTTTGTGTTGACCAACTCATCAACACGCTGTTTGTGTTGACCTACTCATCAACATGCTGTTTGTGTTGACCAACTCATCAACATGCTGTTTGTGTTGACCAACTCATCAACACACTGTTTGTGTTGACCAACTCATCAACACGCTGTTTGTGTTGACCAGCTCATCAACACGCTGTTTGTGTTGACCAGCTCATCAACATGCTGTTTGTGTTGACCAACTCATCAACATGCTGTTTGTGTTGACCAGCTCATCAACACGCTGTTTGTGTTGACCAACTCATCAACACGTTGTTTGTGTTGACCAACTCATCAACATGCTGTTTGTGTTGACCAACTCATCAACATGCTGTTTGTGTTGACCAACTCATCAACACGCTGTTTGTGTTGACCTACTCATCAACATGCTGTTTGTGTTGACCAACTCATCAACACACTGTTTGTGTTGACCAACTCATCAACATGCTGTTTGTGTTGACCAGCTCATCAACACGCTGTTTGTGTTGACCAGCTCATCAACATGCTGTTTGTGTTGACCAACTCATCAACACGCTGTTTGTGTTGACCAACTCATCAACACGCTGTTTGTGTTGACCAGCTCATCAACATGCTGTTTGTGTTGACCAACTCATCAACATGCTGTTTGTGTTGACCAGCTCATCAACACGCTGTTTGTGTTGACCAACTCATCAACACGCTGTTTGTGTTGACCAACTCATCAACATGCTGTTTGTGTTGACCAACTCATCAACATGCTGTTTGTGTTGACCAACTCATCAACATGCTGTTTGTGTTGACCAACTCATCAACACGCTGTTTGTGTTGACCAACTCATCAACACGCTGTTTGTGTTGACCAACTCATCAACATGCTGTTTGTGTTGACCAACTCATCAACACGCTGTTTGTGTTGACCAACTCATCAACACGCTGTTTGTGTTGACCAGCTCATCAACACGCTGTTTGTGTTGACCAGCTCATCAACACGCTGTTTGTGTTGACCAACTCATCAACATGCTGTTTGTGTTGACCAGCTCATCAACACGCTGTTTGTGTTGACCAACTCATCAACACGCTGTTTGTGTTGACCAACTCATCAACAAGCTGTTTGTGTTGACCAACTCATCAACACGCTGTTTGTGTTGACCTACTCATCAACATGCTGTTTGTGTTGACCAACTCATCAACACGCTGTTTGTGTTGACCAACTCATCAACACGCTGTTTGTGTTGACCAGCTCATCAACACGCTGTTTGTGTTGACCAGCTCATCAACATGCTGTTTGTGTTGACCAACTCATCAACACGCTGTTTGTGTTGACCAACTCATCAACACGCTGTTTGTGTTGACCAACTCATCAACACGCTGTTTGTGTTGACCAACTCATCAACACGCTGTTTGTGTTGACCAACTCATCAACACGCTGTTTGTGTTGACCAACTCATCAACACGCTGTTTGTGTTGACCTACTCATCAACATGCTGTTTGTGTTGACCAACTCATCAACATGCTGTTTGTGTTGACCAACTCATCAACACACTGTTTGTGTTGACCAACTCATCAACACGCTGTTTGTGTTGACCAACTCATCAACACGCTGTTTGTGTTGACCAGCTCATCAACATGCTGTTTGTGTTGACCAACTCATCAACATGCTGTTTGTGTTGACCAGCTCATCAACACGCTGTTTGTGTTGACCAACTCATCAACACGTTGTTTGTGTTGACCAACTCATCAACATGCTGTTTGTGTTGACCAACTCATCAACATGCTGTTTGTGTTGACCAACTCATCAACACGCTGTTTGTGTTGACCTACTCATCAACATGCTGTTTGTGTTGACCAACTCATCAACACACTGTTTGTGTTGACCAACTCATCAACATGCTGTTTGTGTTGACCAGCTCATCAACACGCTGTTTGTGTTGACCAGCTCATCAACATGCTGTTTGTGTTGACCAACTCATCAACATGCTGTTTGTGTTGACCAGCTCATCAACACGCTGTTTGTGTTGACCAACTCATCAACACGCTGTTTGTGTTGACCAACTCATCAACATGCTGTTTGTGTTGACCAACTCATCAACATGCTGTTTGTGTTGACCAACTCATCAACATGATGTTTGTGTTGACCAACTCATCAACATGCTGTTTGTGTTGACCAACTCATCAACACACTGTTTGTGTTGACCAGCTCATCAACACGCTGTTTGTGTTGACCAGCTCATCAACATGCTGTTTGTGTTGACCAACTCATCAACATGCTGTTTGTGTTGACCAGCTCATCAACACGCTGTTTGTGTTGACCAACTCATCAACACGCTGTTTGTGTTGACCAACTCATCAACACGCTGTTTGTGTTTACCAACTCATCAACATGCTGTTTGTGTTGACCTACTCATCAACATGCTGTTTGTGTTGACCAACTCATCAACATGCTGTTTGTGTTGACCAACTCATCAACATGCTGTTTGTGTTGACCAACTCATCAGCACACTGTTTGTGTTGACCAACTCATCAACACGCTGTTTGTGTTGACCAGCTCATCAACATGCTGTTTGTGTTGACCAACTCATCAACACGCTGTTTGTGTTGACCAACTCATCAACATGCTGTTTGTGTTGACCAACTCATCAACATGCTGTTTGTGTTGACCAACTCATCAACATGCTGTTTGTGTTTACCAACTCATCAACATGCTGTTTGTGTTGACCTACTCATCAACATGCTGTTTGTGTTGACCAACTCATCAACACGCTGTTTGTGTTGACCAACTCATCAACATGCTGTTTGTGTTGACCAACTCATCAACATGCTGTTTGTGTTGACCAACTCATCAACACGCTGTTTGTGTTGACCAACTCATCAACATGCTGTTTGTGTTTACCAACTCATCAACATGCTGTTTGTGTTGACCTACTCATCAACATGCTGTTTGTGTTGACCAACTCATCAACACGCTGTTTGTGTTGACCAACTCATCAACATGCTGTTTGTGTTGACCAACTCATCAACACGCTGTTTGTGTTGACCAACTCATCAACATGCTGTTTGTGTTGACCAACTCATCAACATGCTGTTTGTGTTGACCTACTCATCAACATGCTGTTTGTGTTGACCAACTCATCAACACATTGACTTTACATGATGTAGATGTAGATGATCTATATCTGATGTCTACATGTACTTTACATGATGTAGATGTAGATGATCTATATCTGATGTCTACATTGACTTTACATGATGTAGATGTAGATGATCTATATCTGATGTCTACATGGACTTTACATGATGTAGATGTAGATGATCTATATCTGATGTCTACATGGACTTTACATGATGTAGATGTAGATGATCTATATCTGATGTCTACATGGACTTTACATGATGTAGCTGTAGATGATCTATATCTGATGTCTACATGGACTTTACATGATGTAGATGTAGATGATCTATATCTGATGTCTACATGGACTTTACATGATGTAGATGTAGATGATCTATATCTGATGTCTACATTGACTTTACATGATGTAGATGTAGATGATCTATATCTGATGTCTACATTGACTTTGCATGATGTAGATGTAGATGATCTATATCTGATGTCTACATGTACTTTACATGATGTAGATGTAGATGATCTATATCTGATGTCTACATTGACTTTACATGATGTAGATGTAGATGATCTATATCTGATGTCTACATGGACTTTACATGATGTAGATGTAGATGATCTATATCTGATGTCTACATGGACTTTACACAAGACAAGTGTTGGTACTTCTTATTTGTATTTGACTTTATTACATGTTTGGGTAGAACTTTGTTCAACAAAACCAGTTTTATTTGAAGTAATATAGAAATAGATCAGAGGTGTTTAACTCCAGTCCTCCATAGAACAGACAATCATAGAACTGACACACAATCTTATTAAAAAGTATTGATTTTCAATCCAATCAAATGTGTGCTTGCCAAACATTCTCAGCACTGATGATTCATGAATGTCAAACCTTTTCACTTCCATCAAGTCATAACAATGAAGTCATGACGATGAAGTCATGATGATGAAGTCATGATAATGAAGTCATGACAATGAAGTCATGACGATGAAGAGATGAATTTCCATTGTGGCAGTTTGAAATGTGAATAATGAAATATGTGGATGAATAAAAGACATCTTGATGTTCAGAGGTGTGGTTGTGGCTGTCAGTAAACATTTTGGCAAGCTGAGGGCTAATTGCCAATATTTATGAAACGGAGGTTGCTGACGAACAGATCTGGCCGTGACTGCCAACCTTTTCCCTGTTTTCCTTAATGGCGGCCATGTTTTTGACGCAGCCTTGCTCGGATCGGACACTGGCGTGCTTACCGGTCCTCCCAACGTGTTTACCAAAGTTTGCGGTGATTGGGCCAAACACTGTAAAGTTACAGTGGTGGTCTTTTTAATAGCGCATTTAACCATGCGAGAAATTTCAAGTCAACCCAACTTTTAGTGTTTGATATGAGCGCCACCGTAAGGAGTATTTCTTCTATGGCTATTAGCACAGTAGTTGTGTGCAGTGGTTAGCTTCCACCAACCAATATGAAACGTAGGTATGGCCAGACTTCCAAGTGCGGGAATATCAAAGCTACAACAATTCCCCAGACAGAATAAAAACCTTAGAAGGAAACATGGACATATTTAGTTCCTCCAATTCTCATGCAGCCATCCATCAAAGTCAGAAAGTGTAGAACTGAATAAGTAGACCAGGACCAATGGAGTATTCCTAGGGATGTGAACTGTCATTTTTCATTGAAGCCCAAAGCTCCACAAGCCTGTTTTTGTTATTTTGACTGCTTTGTGGATTCTCTGCATGAGTCCCTTAAGCTCTCTAACATCTGATTTCAGGATGAATTTAGACTTGAAGTGTCTTCATGCCATCACATCAGTGCTGGCATGAAGCACAAGGACAGGAATAACAACAATGTCGGACAATTATTTGTCTGCCATCATCAGACATGAGGTGACCTGGTGAGTTAGGAGCTTGTATTTGCTTGTTTCCACCCACAGAAGCTGATCAGGATGTGGCAGAGGTTGTTTGCAGTGTCCACAAGCCCATGTTTGGCTTCCTTTTTTCCGGCTACTTAAACCCGTCTTTGCTAAGCCACCGTCCACTGGGAGGTCGTGGGAATTAGGCGAGTGCACATGAAAAAACACACAACTTTGTGGAACGTTACCACAGCGGAAATAGCTTTAGTCTGTGCATTAGCTCAAGCTAACAAGCCCAGGATCTTTTAGGAATTTCGGAAGGAAGTCGTTACTTTTTGTTGTTCTGGATCGCAGGAAACTGAGAAGTCAGAAATGTTCAACCTTTGACTCGGAGATAGTCCAGTCTAACTTTGCCTTTGAGACAGGATACAAGACTATTAAAGAATAGTAATTATTGTTTGTACTAGAAAATCACTATTTAAATGATGGTTGTGTAGCTACATTGCTACTGTACGTATTTTTTTCAATATATCTGTTTTTCTTCGTTTTTTCCCACCTACAATGTGTGTTAAAATCTTGATCCGTTTCTTTGCCATACCTGCCAACAACTACGATTTTCCCATAACGAGTACGGTTTTTGATCATCCATTCCGGTTTTCATCTGCAGTGGTAAAAACTACGGTTTTCCATTAAAAATGATCAACTTAAAAATCAAGGCTATGTAGCTTAACTACATTTCCCAGGAGCTTTGCTACTTTTTAAACAAGTAGCCATTTCCGTAGCTTAGCTATTTTTAGACCCATATAGCGGTTACCTGAGCTACATGCTACAAAAGAAGATAGAAGGAGAAGAGAAAGAGAGAAGTGGACTAGTGCAACTCCGCGGGCAGGGGACAAAATATACGGGAAAAAGCTACGATGATTGGTTGGTTTACATATAAGAAATTCCATGATTGGTTGGTTGGTTTACCAAGATGAGTCACGATTGGTTAAGATAAGGCCAATCAGAGATGGGGCGGGTCATCGAACCAAGAAGGGAAATCACAACAGACACGCACAAAGGAAAATGCAAGCTGCTCAGAAATTTGCCAGGAAGGCTCATGTCTGAGCTATAAAGCAAAAATGCCAAAGTCATGTGTAAATAATGTCAATAAGTAGATGAACCATCTGTGGCTGTGAAGTGAACACTAGTAAGGTTGTAAATACTGTATAGAGTAGACTAACCCATGTGGTTCCTGTGGATGTGAACACAATTACTGTAGTGACTAAATAACATAGTGACTGAAACAGACAAAGTCATGTGTAAATAATGTCAATAAGTAGATGAACCGTCTGTGGCTGTGAAGTGAACACTAGTAAGGTTGTAAATACTGTATAGAGTAGACTAACCCATGTGGTTCCTGTGGATGTGAACACAATTACTGTAGTGACTAAATAACATAGTGACTGAAACAGACATAGTAATGTGTAAATAATGTCAATAACTAGATGAACCATCTGTGGCTGTGAAGTGAACACTAGTAAGGTTGTAGATACTGTATAGAGTAGGCTAACCCATGTGGTTCCTGTGGATGTGAACACAATTACTGTAGTGACTAAATAACATAGTGACTGAAACAGACATAGTAATGTGTAAATAATGTCAATAACTAGATGAACCATCTGTGGCTGTGAAGTGAACACTAGTAAGGTTGTAGATACTGTATAGAGTAGGCTAACCCATGTGGTTCCTGTGGATGTGAACACAATTACTGTAGTGACTAAATAACATAGTGACTGAAACAGACATAGTAATGTGTAAATAATGTCAATAACTAGATGAACCATCTGTGGCTGTGAAGTGAATACTAGTAAGGTTGTAGATACTGTATAGAGTAGGCTAACCCATGTGGTTCCTGTGGATGTGAACACAATTACTGTAGTGACTAAATGACATAGTGACTGAAACAGACATAGTAATGTGTAAATAATGTCAATAACTAGATGAACCATCTGTGGCTGTGAAGTGAACACTAGTAAGGTTGTAAATACTCTATAGAGTAGACTAACCCATGTGGTTCCTGTGGATGTCAACACAATTACTGTAGTGACAAAAATAACATAGTGACTGAAACAGACATAGTAATGTGTAAATAATGTCAATAAGTAGATGAACCATCTGTGGCTGTGAAGTGAACACTAGTAAGGTTGTAAATACTGTATAGAGTAGACTAACCCATGTGGTTCCTGTGGATGTGACCACAATTACTGTAGTGAATAAATAACATAGTGACTGAAACAGACATAGTACTGTGTAAATAATGTCAATAACTAGATGAACCATCTGTGGCTGTGAAGTGAACACTAGTAAGGTTGTAAATACTGTATAGAGTAGGCTCACCCATGTGGTTCCTGTGGATGTGAACACAATTACTGTAGTGACTAAATAACATAGTGACTGAAACAGACATAGTAATGTGTAAATAATGTCAATAAGTAGATGAACCATCTGTGGCTGTGAAGTGAACACTAGTAAGGTTGTAAATACTGTATAGAGTAGGCTCACCCATGTGGTTCCTGTGGATGTCAACACAATTACTGTAGTGACTAAATAACATAGTGACTGAAACAGACATAGTGATTCATTAGGATGATTGTGGTATGTATTTATGTCAACTCTGTTGATCATTTTTCAATTCTTTAAACACTGAAACATCTTTAAATGCTGCTTTTTTTTTGTTGCTAATTTTTGCATGTTCAATTGCTGAAAAACCCCCCATCTTCCCCCACCAATGCACGGCCCTGGACCTGGTTGGCCCCCAGAACCCGGCTTATTTTCAGTCTTTTTCATTAAGTTCAAATCACGTCCCTGTATTATGTTTGCAGATGTGATAATGCCGTAACCGATACAGTTGACGTAACGCAGCACGTTACTTTTGAGGAGGTTGGTGTCGACAAGACAGAGTGGAAACAAGAGCAACCACTTCAGGAAGTAATTCTTTGCTAGTGCAAGCGACAACCACCACCACCACCACACTCCAAGTGAAGTTGATATCATATAGGAAGAGGCAACATCACACAGCAAACTTAACACACAACATGTACAGTAAGTACACACACAACGATTACTACTACCACGGGGGAATAATGAACAATTCAATAAAGTGATGATCATGTAAACAATAAAATAACCTGTGGACAAGGAGAGACTAAGCCACCTAAACCTCTCCGATGGCTTTATGGGGATATAGATATATGTTTCTAAATCAAGATTTGCACATGTCGCGAGACAGGACTAGTTAAAGAAAATGTTGTTTGCATTACCACATATTATGAAGGTGTCTGTTACTACATGATGTATATACTTGCAGTGTGTATATTGTACATATTACATATTGTTATGAAGGTGTCTGTTACTACATGATATATATACTTGCAGTGTGTACCGTATTTTCCGCACCATAAGCCGCACCAAACCACAATTTTTCTCAAAAGCAGACAGTGCGGCTAATAACCCGGTGCGCCTTATATATGGATTAATATTCATATTTATTTTCATAAAGTTTAGGTCTCGCAACTACGGTAAACAGCCGCCATCTTTTTTCCCCGTGAAAGAGGAAGCGCTTCTTCTTCTACGGTAAGCAACCGCCAAGGTGAGCACCCGCCCCCGTAGAAGAAGAAGCGCGGGGATATTATGTTTCATTTCATTTGTGTATTTCTGTAAAGACAACAAAATGTCTCCTACCAAGAGACACGCGTACAAGGTTCCACTGACTTTTGATATTCCTGTGAACCGCACTGTGGATACAACGGGAGCACGTACGGTGAATATTCGCACCACAGGGAATGAGAAGTCGTCCTACTGTGGTTCTAGCTTGCCATGCTAACGGCCAGAAACTTCCACCCACGGTGATATTCAAAAGGAAGACCTTGCCAAAAGAGAACTTTCCAGCCGGCGTCATCATAAAAGCTAACTCGAAGGGATGGATGGATGAAGAAAAGATGAGCGAGTGGTTGATAGACGTTTACGCGAAGACACCGGGTGACTTTTTTCACGCAGCGCCGTTCCTGTTGATCTACGACTGCATGCGCGTCCACATCATCGATGGTGTCAAAAAACAAGTGAAGCACACCGAAGAAGAATAATTCGAGGGATTTGTGGATGAGTAATAACTTCAGAAAGTGAGCTTTAAATGTTTATTTTGTGTGTTGTGTGACACTAACGTATGAGCAACGTTGAGTTATTGATGTTGCTATTGCTCTGCACTATTTTGAGTGTTACTATTTTTGTGATTGCACATTTGCACATTACATTTTGGGAGTGAACAGAGTTGTTAGAACGCTGGTTTGTAATATATTATTAAAGTTTGACTGACCTATCTGACTGTTTTGTTGACATTCCCTTTAGCGTAGCGTAGGTGCGGCTAATAGCACGGGGCGGCTAATAGGTAAACAAAGTTTTGAAATATTCCGTTCATTAAACGTGCGGCTAATAACACGGGGCGCCTTATGGTGCGGAAAATACGGTATATTGTACATATTACATATTGTTATGAAGGTGTCTGTTACTACATGATATATATACTTGCAGTGTGTATATTGTACATATTACATATTGTTATGAAGGTGTCTGTTACTACATTATATATATATATACTTGCAGTGTGTAAGTTGTACATATTACATATTGTTATGAAGGTGTCTGTTACTACATGATATATATACTTGCAGTGTGTATATTGTACATATTACATATTGTTATGAAGGTGTCTGTTACTACATTATATATATACACTTGCAGTGTGTATATTGTACATATTACATATTGTTATGAAGGTGTCTGTTACTACATTATATATATATACTTGCAGTGTGTATATTGTACATATTACATATTGTTATGAAGGTGTCTATTACATTATATATATACTTGCAATGTGTAACGTTGATGAAGTTGTTTTAGAGACTTTGAAGGCTACATCGGTGACTTCCATTAGCCACATCTTCCAAGCGTATTTGATCATCTTTAAAATGGTGAAAAAGAAGACATATGTGTTGGTGTCTCTCATAATGATTGTGAACGATAGGCAAAATTCCCCAAAAAAGTGCAGTTCCCCTTTAAGCTGCTTTCCCTGGATATTGATAGTTTGTTCAAGACTTGCTCCTTTGCTCGTCCACATCAATGACACAGATGAGTTTGAGTGATAGTTAAATGTGTAGAATGAAGTTGCAGAATTGATGATGTTGGTGAAATAAAAAGTGACCTCCAAAAGAAGGACTTGTGATGACAAGATTGTCCCACAGCCACAACACACCTGTGAAGGATGAAGCCTGCTGGAAGCTGCATGCTCTTCTAATGCGGTTATTCAATCAGAAGGACAAACTGTGTGAACGGAGCTTTTCTGTTTGTTTCCACCCCCTTGACCTGGGACAGGAAATGCTGTTGTAGCTCAAGGAGAGACGTCGTCTCAGTGACATGACAGCATCTCTCTCATAAACACTTGGCTTACGTAACTGTCCTCAACTATTCACTTCCTAGTTGGATCCTGCTTAGTGAGAGATGCCGTTGTTTTGGAGGAATGCTTTACTTGAGTTACTTCTGCGTGACTTTTAGGCTGAACACTCCTTGTCCGTCTTACACTTTGACTGATGGAGAGCCAATTGCACGCTCGTTTCGCATTGATTGGCTTTTACTACCCTTCGGAAGAGAAAAATCCCTGGTTGTGGCGATCACACTCCCACTCATTTGTCAGCCAGAGCGACACGGCGCTGCCAACGCTGTAACACGTCTCGTCCCAGTCGGCAAGGTCCATTGATCTTTTCTCCGGGCTCATCTGTCAAGAAGGATGCATGCAGATGGTTTGCATGAAGCCTCCAGGTGTGTGGCACCTCTATGTCCACTTATTTACTTCAAATAATACATACAAACACCACAGAGTCTTGTATTGTGTTATGTTTGCTGGGGGAGTTGACGGCACATAACCATAAGGGGGAGGTAGATCTCAATGTATTTTATTATATATATTCACTATATATATATAATAACAAACAATAATCTAAATTAATTAACACAGGAATGGTGTGTGACAAAACCCAAGGGGTGTATGGTGTGAGACTAAGTGTACGAATGATTAGCTGTTGAATATTACCCTAATTGTTGAGTGCGGAAGCAGAGAAGTCCAAAAGGGCAAGGCAGAAAGAGGTCCGTGATCCAAGCGGGAGGTCCGTGGGGCTGAGAGAGGCGTCAAGAGGTCCGTGCCCGAAGCGAGGGTCAAGGAGCGAAGGAGGCAGCCCAAAGTCCACAGGGAAGTCGAGGCACACAGCTCGATTACAGGAAACACGGGAAGCACTGCGGGAAGACACAAGGGAGATCAGACGCGGGAACTGGGAAGACACAAGGGAGATCAGACACGAGAACTGGGAAGACGCGGAGCTAGATCAGGTACTCGGGAGGGAAGTCCGACACGGGATGCTTCCTACGTAACAGATGATTACGTTCTGGCAAAAACAAAATGTGGATTAATTTTCATGGTGGTTTACATGGACTCGTCACAGCAGCACTATATAAAAGCTACAATAAGAAAACCTAGCTGCGGTATGTGAATAGTGAGGTTCAAACATGTGACTGGATGGACCACAAGCTGGTATACCAACGACAACTCCCCCACACTCTAGTCATGGTGCGCCATATCATCTTAGTACTGTTTATTATATATCAGATCATTGCCCTCATCTAGTGGTGTGAAGAGAAGATGGGGATGGGCCAAGGTTGCAGACGTTGGAGGTGATGTAAGGTTTGCAAAGCTGAAACATTATCCCTCCTCCCCCAGAAGCACGATTGTGATCTGTGACGCCCGACTGAAGAAACAGCCTGGCGCTGATCTGTGGACACGTGAGATTAAGAGTTTTGCCAACCTCAAAGGCTTTTAGCATTCCAACTATGTGCAAGCAGAGAAGTGTCGGAACGCACAAAAAGACTTTGATGGAATATTCATGTTCGCCATTTCCTTTGCATCGCTTACCCCAAACTGGCGAGTGGACTTCTTGCTGTCAGGAGTGGGTGTGGGAGCTCAGAACTCTAAGACCAATGGAAGCAGGAAAGCTGCAGGCCAAACCTCGCGTTGGTTCTAAAGGATCTTCTTGCTGAATATTTGGTGGAAGAAATAAGTTTTGTCTGTTTGCTTACACGAGCGTCATCAATCATTCATTCATCATTAATCGTTCATCCATCATTCATTCACCGCTCACACAATTAAAGGTCCGTCCAGCAGAGCCGAGTCCCCACAAAGACTCTCTGAGCACACCTTTTTTGTTTGTGTGGCTCCTGACCGCAATGTGAAAGGAGGGTTAATAATATGGGAACATTTACTGTATCCTACTTGAATTGTGTAGACCAGGGTTGTTAAACTTTTTCACATCAGGGCCCAACTTTTCCACTACAGAGGGCCCCGGGGCCCACATAAATATTCACACTGAGTTAGTAATCTTACACTGGCTTTTAGTCGTACTAACCTACTTACAGTTTACAACCTTTTCAAATGATATAAAACTTTGTGTCAATATACAAATATTGTTATTGTTTAAAGGCCTACTGAAATGAATTTTTTTTATTTAAACGGGGATAGCAGATCTATTCTATGTGTCATACTTGATCATTTCGCGATATTGCCATATTTTTGCTGAAAGGATTTAGTATAGAACAACGACGATAAAGATTGCAACTTTTGGTATCTGATAAAAAAAAGGCTTGCACCTACCGGAAGTAGCGTGACGTAGTCAGTTGAACATATACGCAAAGTTCCCTATTGTTTACAATGATGGCCGCATGAAGTGAGAGAGAATCGGACCGAGAAAGCGACAATTTCCCCATTAATTTGAGCGAGGATGAAAGATTTGTGGATGAGTAAAGTGCAAGTGAAGGACTAGTGGGGAGTTGAAGCTATTCAGATAGGGAAGATGCTGTGAGAGCCGGGGGTGACCTGATATTCAGCTGGGAATGACTACAACAGTAAATAAACACAAGACATATATATACTCTATTAGCCACAACACAACCAGGCTCATATTTAATATGCCACAAATTAATCCTGCATAAAAACACCTGCGTGTTTGTTATGCTAGCTCCTAGCTCCTCTGCTAGCTCCTAGCTCCATAGAACACGCCAATACAATTCAAACACCTGATCAACACACACAATCACTCAGCCCAAAAGACCGTTTACCTAACCCAAGGTTCATAAAGCTTATATATTTTTAAAAAGTTACGTACGTGACGCGCACATACGGTCAAGTTATCGAATGTTTAGCAGCCAAGGCTGCATACTCACGGTACCTGATATTCAGCTGGGAATGACTACAACAGTAAATAAACACAAGACATATATATACTCTATTAGTCACAACACAACCAGGCTTATATTTAATATGCCACAAATTAATCCTGCATAATAACACCTGCGTGTTTGTTATGCTAGCTCCTAGCTCCTCTGCTAGCTCCTAGCTCCATAGAACACGCCAAAACAATTCAAACACCTGATCAACACACACAATCACTCAGCCCAAAAGACCGTTCACCTAACCCAAGGTTCATAAAGCTTATATATTTTTAAAAAGTTACGTACGTGACGCGCACGTACGGTACGGTACGTGTTATGCTAGCTCCTAGCTCCTCTGCTAGCTCCTAGCTCCATAGAACACGCCAATACAATTCAAACACATGATCAACACACACAATCACTCAGCCCAAAAGACCGTTCACCTAACCCAAGGTTCATAAAGCTTATATATTTAAAAAAAGTTACGTACATACGCAAAAAAAAGCCAAAGCTGCATACTCACAGTAGCACGTCTGCGTCTTTGTCATCCAAATCAAAGTAATCCTGGTAAGAGTCTGTGTTGTCCCAGTTCTCTACAGGCGTCTGTGTATCCAAGTCAAATGTCCTCCTGGTTAGAGTCTCTGTTATCCGAGTTCTTCCATCTTGACTGCATCTTTCGGGAATGTAAACAAAGAAGCGCCGGCTGTGTACTGTTGTGGCTGACTACGTTCGAAAAATACGTCCATTTCGCACCGACAACTTTCTTCTTTGCTTGCTCAGCTTCCTTCTTCATAATGCAATGAACATGATTGAAACAGATTCACGAACACAGATGTCCAGAATACTGTGGAATTATGAAATGAAAACAGAGCTTTTTCGTATTGGCTTCAATGTGGAAGGCATACCCGTGTTCGCCGGTCTACGTCACGCGCATACGTCATCCTCAGAGGCGTTTCGAACCGGAAGTTTAGCGGCAAATTTAAAATGTCACTTTATAAGTTAACCCGGCCGTATTGGCATGTGTTATAATGTTAAGATTTCATCATTGATATATAAACTATCAGACTGCGTGGTCGGTAGTAGTGGGTTTCAGTAGGCCTTTAACACACAAACCTCAGGCTTAGGTCAGGCTGATTAGAAAAATCTGCACAAATCAAAGATAGCGCATGAGAAGGGTCTCAGATAACTGAGGAAAAATACATTTACATACAGTTATGTTGTGCTAATATCAATAAACTAAATAAACATGATTCTAACTGTCAATCAAATTAAAGTGCAAACAAAAATACAGCTTCACTCCTTTAGTCATATTTTTGTGCTTAATAAACTTCAAGTAGAGTAAATGTGATCCGGGCTGTCAAACTCACTTCAGCTCAGGGGCCGCATGGAGGAAAATCTATTCTGCTAAAATCACGCATTAAAACCTCAAATTAAAGACTACTTCAAATTGTTTGGTTTGTCTTACTTTAGCCAAAAATAGAACAAACAATGAAAATGTATACCTTACAAATAATTCTGTTGGCAAAACACTGCAAGTTAGTTGAAAATTCTGAGGAAAGAATTGGTGCAGATTGAAAAACAACACAATGAACTTAGACTTTGTCTCAGGGTTTTTACAACGCCATTACACTTTAAGCACTTCCTCTTTAGGATTCTCATGTTGGCAGTTCAAAGCAATCGAGTGTTTCCTCAAACCGCCACATTGGTGACATCCGCAACTGCCACAACACAATCATTTATCATCATTCAAATAATATAATATAAACAAAACTATTTCCAAAATGAGACCTTAGCCGAAATCAAGGAAACGTAGCTACAAACTTAACCAATGTCAACATGGTAGATTTAAACATAAAATAAAATAGCACAAACAACAAATGTAGAAACGCACATTTTTACAATGGCGTTCAGGGTGCGCATCGTACATTCAACCAATTGCATGTACCTCTTAACTAAAAGATGATGGTCAAGTTGACTTGTCTTTGTATCTTACCATTTCGTTATTTCATTTGTTGAGATTGTGTCGATACTGCCGCCATATGCCACCATCTCCCGCCATCTGCCGCCATCTGCCGCCATCTGCCGCCATCTGCCACCAGTCACAACAGGAGCAGCTGATTGCTAGCGGCAGCCAATCCAGAGGGCGCTTAAAGTCAGCTGACAGGTCATCTTTTTAACACTGTCATGTGTGACGTGGGTTACACTGGAATTGCTATTGCGACATCCAGTGGACACATTTAGAACAGCAGCTTCTTTCTTTAAAGAAAATGCAGCATATTTGTATATTTAGCAAGCGCATCTTGTGGGCCGGATTAAAGCGCTGTCGTAAACATTCCTGCCACGTCACACGAGGGCATTTTTAAGTCTTTATTTCATTTAGACATACATCACAATAAAATTGTACTGCGATGATATCGTATCATGACATTTTGATATTGCTACATCCCTAGTGAATGATATTTGATGCATGTATAGTTCTTTGTTGTGTTGTGATCTGCTGTGTGTCCTCTGTGTTGTCTGTCTGCTTTGAGGCGCTCCCTCGTCACTTCTGATCATGGAGAGAAAAAGGCCAATTGTTTTCCGCTCCATTTGATAGCAAGTCAATGTAATATTGACAGCAAACAAACAATTGAACACAAGACACTTCATCTGTCTGCTGTTTATTAGCCAAGCGAGGACCCGGAGGAGGTCATCTCTTCTTGTCTTGGCTGAGAGAGTCCGACTCAGCACTAATTGGTGCTGAAGACCTCAGCTGGCTTCACCTTCCCTGCATCAACTTCTGCTATTCTAGTCCTTCTTACTGGCTGGAGAGGCTTTGTTTACCAGCGAGTGTTTGTGCAGCGTTGAAAGGTCAGAGACAATCCACAGATGCTCCTCAAGGCGACAAGTGTCAGGATGCGCAGGATTACAAATTGATTGTATGCTGCACGATTATAGCCAAAATCCATATTGAAATCACGATTATTAATCTCCATTATTTATTATGTTAGGTAAAAAAGACTTTCCCAGAGTTTGGCAGTAATTGGGTCCATGACAAGAGTACACACATGAATATATAATTATACAGTATTATTATAGTCATGTTAGCATTTAAGATAGCTAGCGACCAGCGCTCTAGTTTCCTGCCAGCGGCTAGCGCTGTAGTTGCCGGCGAGCTAATAGTGGCGCTATTCTGTCTTCTTTGAATATCTTGGTACTGCACATCTCTCCAGCTGGCTGCTAGCGACTAGCGCGCTAGTAAACTAATATTTTAGTATTGCACACTACCTTTAGCACCACTTTAATTGACACCACTAATGTATACAGCATGTATAAGTGGTGGATCCTCAGGCCATCTCTAGTTTTTAGTTCTGGGGATCTAGCGCACCAGTTGCCGGCTAGCGATTAGCGCTGTAGTTGCCGGATATTGACTATTCTGCTACTTGCCAGCTAGCGATTAGTGTTTTACTCGCGAGCTAGCTAATAGTGGTGCTATTCTGTATTCTTTGAATATCTTAGTTTTGCACAATAATAAGGTGTCTTTAGGACATATCTCTGGACTGACCCAGACCACCCCAACAGATCTTTTACACATCCGACCCAGTCTCTAGTCCCAGGCCCTGAGATGGGTAGGTTGTGAGTTCAAAGCTCACAAAGATTGTGAATGATGGGCAAAAAGTGCAGTTGCCTTTTAAAAGATCTCAAACTGTCGTGTCCATCTTTGCAAACAATGAACTTATTCAATCCTCCCTGACCAATCAGCATCATCATCTCTTGTGCGTGTGTGTGTGTGTGTGTGTGTGTGTGTGTGTGTGTGTGTGTGTGTGTTTAAAAGAGGGTCATTAAAGTGAGTCATCTGCTGTGATGACAAAGGTTTTTCCTGAGTGGCCATTGAGTGTGGATGTTGTTTGAGCCCAGGCAGGTATTCCACAGCTTAACCAACCATTTATTGCACAGCCAATCATCTCTCACCTCACAGAGTGTGTGTGTGTGTGTGTGTGCGTGCGTGTGTGTGTGTGTGTGTGTGTGTGTGTGTGTGTGCTCCTTCATGGATCATTGGTATCAAAGCTTTAAGCACCTTGTGAAATTAATGCCATAATGCACACACACACACACACACACACACACACACACACACACACACACACACACACACACACACACACACACACACACACACACACACACACGCACGCACGCACGCACACACACACACACACACACACACACACACACACACACACACACACACACACACACACGCACACACACACAAGAGATGATGATGCTGATTGGTCAGGGAGGATTGAATAAGTTCATTGTTTGCAAAGAGGGACACGACAGTTTGAGATCTTTTAAAAGGCAACTGCACTTTTTGCCCATCATTCACAATCTTTGTGAGCAGTCTTCTAAAAATGACTTTTAAAAAGTAATTTATTATAGTTACTAGTTACTTTAACAAAAAAGTAATTGAATCACTAACGGAATTACTCTTTAATAAATGCCATTAATTTGTCAGGTTTGTCACTGACAGTTCAGTTATGTTTTGGTTTTTCCTGTCTTTGTTTCCTGTCAGCGCTCTTATTTTGGTTATTTCCTGATTATCTCCCTGAGTGCTGTGTCCCCTCAACTGTGGCTGATTGGCACCTGGCCACACCTGGTGTCAATCAGCCAGCAGCTATTTGAACCTGCCTTCCTCTCCAGTCAGGGCTGGATTACTGTCACTACTACCTGTCATAATACTTGTCGTTGTAGCTCTGTCTACTTTTGTCCACTCTGCTCATGTCATAGTTCCTTCGTGTCACAGTAAGTGTTTTTGTTTGTCCACAGTTAGCCTTTGTGCTATTTTAGTTCATAGCCAAGTATGTTCTCCGCCTTGTGCGCGCCTTTTGTTTGGACCCTTTTGTTTGTTTTTTTGCTATAGTGTTAAATTAAATCATGTTTTCTCGCACAATGCCTGCCGCCTTCTCTGCATCTTGGGGTTCGTCACCAACAAACTCTGACATAATTACTATATGCCAGATCTGGTTTTTGCTCCATCTTTAGAGTGATTTAGAGGCAGAATGATTGTCAGCATTGCTTACCACCAGATGAGACGATTATTACAAATGATAATAACCAAAAAAGACATAAGTGTTCTTGTGTCTCATCAGGATTGTGAATGATAGGCAACATTTAAAAAAGTGCAGTTCCCCTTTTAATATTTAGCTGACCTTATTTTGTCATTTCAATCAGCAACCAGCGATCAAAAGCCGTTTTTAAACAATTTATTTAGACAAACAGATGGAATTTGAAATATTGAGTCCAAACTATTACTTTATTCCCCAACTGCGAATTATGGTTTTGTTTATGCTGGAATTTTAGTGTCCGTAAGAGTCCTCTGTTATTACAAATGGACTTTTTTATGATGTTGTAAGAGTAAAATGATCCCTGCAGGCTGTTTGTGATCCTTGCTGGCTGTTTGTGATCCTCGTCTCTCGCACTTCTTTGCTCCACTTGAGGAGAGGCGCTTAAATGTTGGATTTTAAAGTCTTGAAGGAAAACAGTTCCTGCCTCATGGACATGAGACTGCTCTTCACCCACCCTAACCCTAACCCTAACCCACCCCTCGCTAGATGATCTTTATTGACGATAGCTTTGAAAAAAAAGAGAAAAAAAAGATAGGCTTCACTACACATCTTAGAATAAAGCCCTGGGGTCTGCCAATGATCCCTCAGTCAGTTACAGACGTGATCTTTAAGTTTGATCATTTGCTTTTTCCTCAGCGAAAAGGCTAATCTAGCATGATGTTGCTGTTAAAATGTGACTGCAATGTTAGCATGTAGCTCACGTAGCTATGCTAACGTTGCTAAGGTTTGTGTCCCCACATCCCACTTCTTAACGTTTTGTTGTGGAATGTTGTCCATGGCATCTGTTCTGTTGAAGGCAGGAGAACTTTCTCTCCTTCGCATGTTCGTTTAAAGACGCTCATACTTTTTCAAACAGGGGTTGAGATTGTGCTCGCCCCTTTTGACTGCGGCTTCTTTGCTGGCTTATCTTGATGAGTGTTGCAAATACCTCACACCCTCGGGTCCAGGCTGTATTGTGTGACCTTTTACACATGTGTTGCTTTAAAACTAACCATTTACATTTGTACTGAATGCTATATTAGAAAAACTACAGTATATGATAGTTAGCAGGGATGTAACGGTATCAAAATCTCACAGAACGATATTATCACGGTATTAAGGCCATAGTATGATATTATTGTGGAATTGTCACCCCCCCAAAAAAACTTGGTAAAAATGCCATAGTGTTTCAAATAAAGTGGCAGGAATGTTTAGGATAAACACACTTACTGTAATCCAACACAAACATAATGCTAAAATGTTATAATCACAAACATTTATTTTTAAGTGCAAATTATTGTGTGGAAACGTCCACTGTTTCAAGCAAATGTCGGACAGTTTAACTTTTAAGAATATAAAAACCTCAAAATATGATGTTTAGCTCCATTGGTTTCAAAACTCTTTTCCGGGTGATGGTCTATCAAGTAGCTGCTCATATTTTTTCGCGGTGTGCAGAGTCTGCGCTCTCACCGGTCGCTTTGGAAACGCCAAAGAGGTTAAGGTTTTCTTTGGAAACGCCAAAGAGGTTAAGGTTTTCTTTGGAAACGCCAAAGAGGTTAAGGTTTTCTTTGGAAACGCCAAAGAGGTTAAGGTTTTCTTTGGAAACGCCAAAGACGTTAAGGTTTTCTTTGGAAACGCCAAAGACGTTAAGGTTTTCTTTGGAAACGCCAAAGAGGTTAAGGTTTTCTTTGGAAACGCCAAAGAGGTTAGGTTTTTTTTGGAAACGCCAAAGAGGTTAAGGTTTTCTTTGGAAACGCCAAAGAGGTTAGGTTTTCTTTGGAAACGCCAAAGAGGTTAAGGTTTTCTTTGGAAACGCCAAAGAGGTTAAGGTTTTCTTTAGAAACGCCAAAGACGTTAAGGTTTTCTTTGGAAACGCCAAAGAGGTTAGGTTTTCTTTGGAAACGCCAAAGAGGTTAGGTTTTCTTTGGAAACGCCAAAGAGGTTAAGGTTTTCTTTGGAAACGCCAAAGAGGTTAAGGTTTTCTTTGGAAACGCCAAAGAGGTTAAGGTTTTCTTTAGAAACGCCAAAGACGTTAAGGTTTTCTTTGGAAACGCCAAAGAGGTTAGGTTTTCTTTGGAAACGCCAAAGAGGTTAGGTTTTCTTTGGAAACGCCAAAGAGGTTAAGGTTTTCTTTGGAAACGCCAAAGAGGTTAGGTTTTCTTTGGAAACGCCAAAGAGGTTAGGTTTTCTTTGGAAACGCCAAAGAGGTTAAGGTTTTCTTTGGAAACGCCAAAGAGGTTAAGGTTTTCTTTGGAAACGCCAAAGACGTTAAGGTTTTCTTTGGAAACGCCAAAGAGGTTAAGGTTTTCTTTGGAAACGCCAAAGAGGTTAGGTTTTCTTTGGAAACGCCAAAGAGGTTAAGGTTTTCTTTGGAAACGCCAAAGAGGTTAGGTTTTCTTTGGAAACGCCAAAGACGTTAAGGTTTTCTTTGGAAACGCCAAAGACGTTAATGTTTTTTTGGAAACGCCAAAGAGGTTAAGGTTTTCTTTGGAAACGCCAAAGAGGTTAGGTTTTCTTTGGAAACGCCAAAGAGGTTAAGGTTTTCTTTGGAAACGCCAAAGAGGTTAGGTTTTCTTTGGAAACGCCAAAGAGGTTAAGGTTTTCTTTGGAAACGCCAAAGAGGTTAAGGTTTTCTTTGGAAACGCCAAAGAGGTTAAGGTTTTCTTTGGAAACGCCAAAGAGGTTAAGGTTTTCTTTGGAAACGCCAAAGAGGTTAGGTTTTCTTTGGAAACGCCAAAGAGGTTAGGTTTTCTTTGGAAACGCCAAAGAGGTTAAGGTTTTCTTTGGAAACGCCAAAGAGGTTAAGGTTTTCTTTGGAAACGCCAAAGAGGTTAGGTTTTCTTTGGAAACGCCAAAGAGGTAAAGGTTTTCTTTGGAAACGCCAAAGAGGTTAGGTTTTCTTTGGAAACGCCAAAGAGGTTAGGTTTTCTTTGGAAACGCCAAAGAGGTTAAGGTTTTCTTTGGAAATGCCAAAGAGGTTAGGTTTTCTTTGGAAACGCCAAAGAGGTTAAGGTTTTCTTTGGAAACGCCAAAGAGGTTAAGGTTTTCTTTGGAAACGCCAAAGAGGTTAAGGTTTTCTTTGGAAACGCCAAAGAGGTTAAGGTTTTCTTTGGAAACGCCAAAGAGGTTAAGGTTTTCTTTGGAAACGCCAAAGAGGTTAAGGTTTTCTTTGGAAACGCCAAAGAGGTTAAGGTTTTCTTTGGAAACGCCAAAGAGGTTAAGGTTTTCTTTGGAAACGCCAAAGAGGTTAAGGTTTTCTTTGGAAACGCCAAAGAGGTTAGGTTTTCTTTGGAAACGCCAAAGAGGTTAAGGTTTTCTTTGGAAACGCCAAAGAGGTTAAGGTTTTCTTTGGAAACGCCAAAGAGGTTAAGGTTTTCTTTGGAAACGCCAAAGAGGTTAAGGTTTTCTTTGGAAACGCCAAAGAGGTTAAGGTTTTCTTTGGAATCGCCAAAGAGGTTAAGGTTTTCTTTGGAAACGCCAAAGAGGTTAGGTTTTCTTTGGAAACGCCAAAGAGGTTAGGTTTTCTTTGGAAACGCCAAAGAGGTTAAGGTTTTCTTTGGAAACGCCAAAGACGTTAAGGTTTTCTTTGGAAACGCCAAAGACGTTAAGGTTTTCTTTGGAAACGCCAAAGAGGTTAAGGTTTTCTTTGGAAACGCCAAAGAGGTTAGGTTTTCTTTGGAAACGCCAAAGAGGTTAAGGTTTTCTTTGGAAACGCCAAAGAGGTTAGGTTTTCTTTGGAAACGCCAAAGAGGTTAGGTTTTCTTTGGAAACGCCAAAGAGGTTAAGGTTTTCTTTGGAAACGCCAAAGAAGTTTAGGTTTTCTTTGGAAACGCCAAAGAGGTTAGGTTTTCTTTGGAAACGCCAAAGAGGTTAAGGTTTTCTTTGGAAACGCCAAAGAGGTTAAGGTTTTCTTTAGAAACGCCAAAGACGTTAAGGTTTTCTTTGGAAACGCCAAAGAGGTTAGGTTTTCTTTGGAAACGCCAAAGAGGTTAGGTTTTCTTTGGAAACGCCAAAGAGGTTAGGTTTTCTTTGGAAACGCCAAAGAGGTTAGGTTTTCTTTGGAAACGCCAAAGAGGTTAAGGTTTTCTTTGGAAACGCCAAAGAGGTTAAGGTTTTCTTTAGAAACGCCAAAGACGTTAAGGTTTTCTTTGGAAACGCCAAAGAGGTTAGGTTTTCTTTGGAAACGCCAAAGAGGTTAGGTTTTCTTTGGAAACGCCAAAGAGGTTAAGGTTTTCTTTGGAAACGCCAAAGAGGTTAGGTTTTCTTTGGAAACGCCAAAGAGGTTAGGTTTTCTTTGGAAACGCCAAAGAGGTTAGGTTTTCTTTGGAAACGCCAAAGAGGTTAGGTTTTCTTTGGAAACGCCAAAGACGTTAAGGTTTTCTTTGGAAACGCCAAAGAGGTTAGGTTTTCTTTGGAAACGCCAAAGAGGTTAGGTTTTCTTTGGAAACGCCAAAGAGGTTAAGGTTTTCTTTGGAAACGCCAAAGAGGTTAAGGTTTTCTTTAGAAACGCCAAAGACGTTAAGGTTTTCTTTGGAAACGCCAAAGAGGTTAGGTTTCTTTGGAAACGCCAAAGAGGTTAGGTTTTCTTTGGAAACGCCAAAGAGGTTAGGTTTTCTTTGGAAACGCCAAAGAGGTTAAGGTTTTCTTTGGAAACGCCAAAGAGGTTAGGTTTTCTTTGGAAACGCCAAAGAGGTTAGGTTTTCTTTGGAAACGCCAAAGAGGTTAGGTTTTCTTTGGAAACGCCACAGAGGTTAGGTTTTCTTTGGAAACGCCAAAGACGTTAAGGTTTTCTTTGGAAACGCCAAAGAGGTTAAGGTTTTCTTTGGAAACGCCAAAGAGGTTAGGTTTTCTTTGGAAACGCCAAAGAGGTTAGGTTTTCTTTGGAAACGCCAAAGAGGTTAGGTTTTCTTTGGAAACGCCAAAGAGGTTAGGTTTTCTTTGGAAACGCCAAAGACGTTAAGGTTTTCTTTGGAAACGCCAAAGAGGTTAAGGTTTTCTTTGGAAACGCCAAAGAGGTTAAGGTTTTCTTTAGAAACGCCAAAGACGTTAAGGTTTTCTTTGGAAACGCCAAAGAGGTTAAGGTTTTCTTTGGAAACGCCAAAGAGGTTAAGGTTTTCTTTGGAAACGCCAAAGACGTTAAGGTTTTCTTTGGAAACGCCAAAGACGTTAAGGTTTTCTTTGGAAACGCCAAAGAGGTTAAGGTTTTCTTTGGAAACGCCAAAGAGGTTAGGTTTTCTTTGGAAACGCCAAAGAGGTTAGGTTTTCTTTGGAAACGCCAAAGAGGTTAGGTTTTCTTTGGAAACGCCAAAGAGGTTAAGGTTTTCTTTGGAAACGCCAAAGAGGTTAGGTTTTCTTTGGAAACGGCAAAGAGGTTAGGTTTTCTTTGGAAACGCCAAAGAGGTTAAGGTTTTCTTTGGAAACGCCAAAGAGGTTAGGTTTTCTTTGGAAACGCCAAAGAGGTTAAGGTTTTCTTTGGAAACGCCAAAGAGGTTAGGTTTTCTTTGGAAACGCCAAAGAGGTTAGGTTTTCTTTGGAAACGCCAAAGAGGTTAGGTTTTCTTTGGAAACGCCAAAGACGTTAAGGTTTTCTTTGGAAACGCCAAAGAGGTTAGGTTTTCTTTGGAAACGCCAAAGAGGTTAGGTTTTCTTTGGAAACGCCAAAGAGGTTAAGGTTTTCTTTGGAAACGCCAAAGAGGTTAAGGTTTTCTTTAGAAACGCCAAAGACGTTAAGGTTTTCTTTGGAAACGCCAAAGAGGTTAAGGTTTTCTTTGGAAACGCCAAAGAGGTTAAGGTTTTCTTTGGAAACGCCAAAGACGTTAAGGTTTTCTTTGGAAACGCCAAAGACGTTAAGGTTTTCTTTGGAAACGCCAAAGAGGTTAAGGTTTTCTTTGGAAACGCCAAAGAGGTTAGGTTTTCTTTGGAAACGCCAAAGAGGTTAGGTTTTCTTTGGAAACGCCAAAGAGGTTAGGTTTTCTTTGGAAACGCCAAAGAGGTTAAGGTTTTCTTTGGAAACGCCAAAGAGGTTAGGTTTTCTTTGGAAACGCCAAAGAGGTTAGGTTTTCTTTGGAAACGCCAAAGAGGTTAAGGTTTTCTTTGGAAACGCCAAAGAGTTTAGGTTTTCTTTGGAAACGCCAAAGAGGTTAGGTTTTCTTTGGAAACGCCAAAGAGGTTAAGGTTTTCTTTGGAAACGCCAAAGAGTTTAGGTTTTCTTTGGAAACGCCAAAGAGGTTAAGGTTTTCTTTGGAAACGCCAAAGAGGTTAGGTTTTCTTTGGAAACGCCAAAGAGGTTAAGGTTTTCTTTGGAAACGCCAAAGAGGTTAGGTTTTCTTTGGAAACGCCAAAGAGGTTAGGTTTTCGCCAGGGTTTGTTTGTCTGTTAAAAACAGAACTACAAAAGTTATGGATGGACTTTGATGAAATGTTCAGGAAAAAATAATTCCTCTTGTCAACTACGAACACACTTCTCCCGCATTCTTCGTCCTTCTCTCCCCTTTTACTGCACTACACACCCCCACCGCACAGTCCCAGAGGATTGTGGGAGATGTGGTTTCTTTTTTTAAAAAGGCAAAGCAAAAGCGCCAGAAAAAAACCTGCTCTCATTAAGTTTTTGTATCACGTCACGACAATATATCTGCAATACGCTACATTCCCAGTAGAAACGTGATTGGCAGATCAATATACAAGTTCATTAGTTGTATGCTAGCAATATGTGTAGTTAGCATTAGAAATATTCAAACCCTTCCCAGTGCAGAGTGACATGAAAATGTCAATCAAGTAAATCATTGCAGACTCAGCCAAACACAACTCATTAGCGTTAAAGACCAAGAAACAAAACTGGGATCCCTGAAGTGGTCCTCACCCAAAGCAAGATTTTGGACAACCGACTCTCAACCTCTGGCCTCCAATTAGTCTTCTACGTACAAGTGGAGTGTACCACATACTGGAATTACCAAAGTCTACCACATACTGTAAGTACTAAGACTATCTGTGTACAAGTGGAGTGTACCACATAAGTACTAAGACTATCTGCGTACAAGTGGAGTGTACCACATAAGTACTAAGACTATCTGCGTACAAGTGGAGTGTACCACATAAGTACTAAGACTATCTGCGTACAAGTGGAGTGTACCACATAAGTACTAAGACTATCTGCGTACAAGTGGAGTGTACCACATAAGTACTAAGACTATCTGCGTACAAGTGGAGTGTACCACACAAGTACTAAGACTATCTGCGTACAAGTGGAGTGTACCACACAAGTACTAAGACTATCCCCTCCAAAGCTTAGTCATATTTGTTGACAAGCGGCCGCTGGAAGGAGAATGTTTATCGACAGACGAGGTTTAGTCTGACTCTCAGGAGACAAATGCATGAAGTGTTTGTGATGCTTAGTTTCTGGGAAGATTACGTAAGACGACACCGGCGGTGTCACACATCAAGTGGAATGTTTCAGCTTCTGCAAGCTGCACATACCACTTGCTTTCAATACAGTCCAAGTCCACTTTCTGGCCTCTTGTACATACCTCTTGTACATACCTCTTGGACATACCTCTTGTACATACCTCTTGGACATACCTCTTGTACATACCTCTTGGACATACCTCTTGGACATACCTCTTGTACATACCTCTTGTACATACCTCTTGGACATACCTCTTGTACATACCTCTTGTACATACCTCTTGGACATACCTCTTGTACATACCTCTTGGACATACCTCTTGTACATACCTCTTGGACATACCTCTTGGACATACCTCTTGGACATACCTCTTGAACATACCTCTTGAACATACCTCTTGTACATACCTCTTGGACATACCTCTTGTACATACCTCTTGGACATACCTCTTGGACATACCTCTTGTACATACCTCTTGGACATACCTCTTGTACATACCTCTTGTACATACCTCTTGGACATACCTCTTGTACATACCTCTTGGACATACCTCTTGTACATGCCTCTTGTACATGCCTCTTGGACATACCTCTTGAACATACCTCTTGAACATACCTCTTGTACATACCTCTTGGACATACCTCTTGGACATACCTCTTGTACATACCTCTTGGACATACCTCTTGGACATACCTCTTGGACATACCTCTTGTACATACCTCTTGGACATACCTCTTGTACATACCTCTTGGACATACCTCTTGTACATACCTCTTGGACATACCTCTTGGACATACCTCTTGGACATACCTCTTGTACATACCTCTTGGACATACCTCTTGTACATACCTCTTGGACATACCTCTTGTACATACCTCTTGTACATACCTCTTGGACATACCTCTTGTACATACCTCTTGTACATACCTCTTGGACATACCTCTTGTACATACCTCTTGTACATACCTCTTGTACATACCTCTTGGACATACCTCTTGTACATACCTCTTGGACATACCTCTTGTACATACCTCTTGGACATACCTCTTGGACATACCTCTTGTACATACCTCTTGGACATACCTCTTGTACATACCTCTTGGACATACCTCTTGTACATACCTCTTGGACATACCTCTTGGACATACCTCTTGAACATACCTCTTGAACATACCTCTTGTACATACCTCTTGGACATACCTCTTGAACATACCTCTTGAACATACCTCTTGTACATACCTCTTGGACATACCTCTTATACATACCTCTTGGACATACCTCTTGGACATACCTCTTGGACATACCTCTTGTACATACCTCTTGGACATACCTCTTGTACATACCTCTTGTACATACCTCTTGGACATACCTCTTGTACATACCTCTTGGACATACCTCTTGTACATACCTCTTGGACATACCTCTTGTACATACCTCTTGGACATACCTCTTGTACATACCTCTTGTACATACCTCTTGTACATACCTCTTGTACATACCTCTTGTACATACCTCTTGGACATACCTCTTGTACATACCTCTTGTACATACCTCTTGGACATACCTCTTGGACATACCTCTTGAACATACCTCTTGAACATACCTCTTGTACATACCTCTTGGACATACCTCTTGGACATACCTCTTGTACATACCTCTTGGACATACCTCTTGGACATACCTCTTGTACATACCTCTTGTACATACCTCTTGGACATACCTCTTGTACATACCTCTTGGACATACCTCTTGGACATACCTCTTGTACATACCTCTTGGACATACCTCTTGTACATACCTCTTGTACATACCTCTTGGACATACCTCTTGTACATACCTCTTGGACATACCTCTTGTACATACCTCTTGGACATAGCTCTTGGACATACCTCTTGGACATACCTCTTGTACATACCTCTTGTACATACCTCTTGGACATACCTCTTGTACATACCTCTTGTACATACCTCTTGGACAAAAGTGAGTAGCTCATCTGTTATGCTGACGCTTTAGTTGATGTCAAACATGCACACAACTGCAGTGTGGAACGTGTTCCAAAAGGAGTTGGAAGAAGCAGAATTTACCTCACCCACCTCCTCACACCACACACCTCAGCCAGGACCACACCCACCACTGTCTGCACTACTTACCTCACCCACCTCCTCACACCACACACCTCAGCCAGGACCACACCCACCACTGTCTGCACTACTTACCTCACCCACCTCCTCACACCTCAGCTAGGACCCGTTCGGGCCAACAGCACCCTCCGCTAGCGCCCAGTACACGGCTCAAGACCATGGGGGTCAGAGCTTTTGAAGCTGCCGGTCCCCGTCTGTGGAACACCCTTCCTGACCACCTCAGGGCCCCACAGACAGTGGATGCTTTTAAAAAAGGTCTAAAAACCTACCGTATTTTCCGGAACATAAGGCAGACTTAAAATCCTTTTTTTTCCTCAAAACTGGACAGTGCGCCTTATAACCCGGTGCACCTAATGTACAGAATAATCATGCTTTTGCTTACCGACCTCCAAGCTATTTTATTGGGTACATGGTGAAATAATAAGTGTGGCCAGTAGATGGCAGTCACACATAAGAGATCCGTGTAGACTGCAATATGATGGCAGTCACACATAAGAGATCTGTGTAGACTGCAATATGATGGCAGTCACACATAAGAGATACGTGTAGACTGCAATATGATGGCAGTCACACATAAGAGATATGTGTAGACTGCAATATGACGGCAGTCACACATAAGAGATACGTGTACACTACAATATGACTCAAGTAAACAACACCAACATTTTATATGTTCCATTAAAAATATAGAACATTACACACGGCGATCAAAAATCTATCAAAATGTTTTTAGTAGGACTTTGGTAAGCTATGAAGCCACACCACTTGATGGATTGTACTGTGCTTCAATATAGGAGTATTATTATGGTGTGTGTATAAGGTAAGACATTTTATCTTCAACATAGGAGTATTATTAAGGTGTATGTATAAGGTAAGACATATTATCTTCAACATAGGAGTATTATTATGGTGTATGTATAAGGTAAGACATATTATCTTCAACATAGGAGTATTATTAAGGTGTATGTATAAGGTAAGACATATTATCTTCAACATAGGAGTATTATTATGGTGTGTGTATAAGGTAAGACATATTATCTTCAACATAGGAGTATTATTAAGGTGTGTGTATAAGGTAAGACATATTATCTTCAACATAGGAGTATTATTAAGGTGTGTGTATAAGGTAAGACATATTATCTTCCACATAGGAGTATTATTATGGTGTGTGTATAAGGTAAGACATGTTATCTTCAACATAGGAGTATTATTATGGTGTGTGTATAAGGTAAGACATATTATCTTCAACATAGGAGTATTATTATGGTGTGTGTATAAGGTAAGAGATATTATATTCAACATAGGAGTATTATTATGGTGTGTGTATAAGGTAAGACATATTATCTTCAACATAGGAGTATTATTAAGGTGTGTGTATAAGGTAAGATATATTATCTTCAACATAGGAGTATTATTAAGGTGTGTGTATAAGGTAAGATATATTATCTTCAACATAGGAGTATTATTAAGGTGTGTGTATAAGGTAAGATATATTATCTTCAACATAGGAGTATTATTAAGGTGTGTGTATAAGGTAAGATATATTATCTTCAACATAGGAGTATTATTAAGGTGTGTGTATAAGGTAAGACATATTATCTTCAACATAGGAGTATTATTAAGGTGTGTGTATAAGGTAAGATATATTATCTTCAACATAGGAGTATTATTATGGTGTGTGTATAAGGTAAGACATATTATCTTCAACATAGGAGTATTATTATGGTGTGTGTATAAGGTAAGACATATTATCTTCAACATAGGAGTATTATTATGGTGTGTGTATAAGGTAAGACATATTATCTTCAACATAGGAGTATTATTAAGGTGTGTGTATAAGGTAAGACATATTATCTTCAACATAGGAGTATTATTATGGTGTGTGTATAAGGTAAGACATATTATCTTCAACATAGGAGTATTATTATGGTGTGTGTATAAGGTAAGATATATTATCTGGCGTTTTGTTTCACAATATTATGCCAAAGCAACTTTGCTTACCTTCTGGTACCTGCTGATGTGTATTTGGCCGCCTTTGTAGTCCGGTAACACCTGTTGATCCCCAGGAGGAGCGGGACTAAGTGGCTGGGGAGAGGGAAGTCTGGGCTTCTCTACTTAGGCTGCTGCCCCCGCGACCTCACCTCGGATAACTTATTGCATATGAGAATGCATTTTATGATCTATTATAAGACGGAGGAATCAGATCTACTTTACCAGGTTGAGGTCTACGCCCTCCACTCATATTTTTCTCTGGCTTTCTTTCCGACTGTAGTAGCAAGTGAACTTTAGAGTAGTCCATGTGCAGCAGGATAGATCCACTGAACACAGCCAATATTGTCTGGCAACACAAGTGGTGTCCTGTCTACACACACGAGTACTTGGGGAACTGCGGTTCAGGCTAAAGTAGTGAGGCGTAAATCTACAAGCTGCACGCTGACTACTCTAAAGTCTGTCCAAGTTGACTTGCTGTAGTATTGTCCCTGGAGGAGGTCTATATTGTCCCTGGAGGAGGTCTATATTGTCCCTGGAGGAGGTCTACTGTAGTATTGTCCCTGGAGGAGGTCTGTATTGTCCCTGGAGGAGGTCTACTGTAGTATTGTCCCTGGAGGAGGTCTATATTGTCCCTGGAGGAGGTCTACTGTAGTATTGTCCCTGGAGGAGGTCTATATTGTCCCTGGAGGAGGTCTACTGTAGTATTGTCCCTGGAGGAGGTCTACTGTAGTATTGTCCCTGGAGGAGGTCTATATTGTCCCTGGAGGAGGTCTACTGTAGTATTGTCCCTGGAGGAGGTCTATATTGTCCCTGGAGGAGGTCTACTGTAGTATTGTCCCTGGAGGAGGTCTACTGTAGTATTGTCCCTGGAGGAGGTCTATATTGTCCCTGGAGGAGGTCTACTGTAGTATTGTCCCTGGAGGAGGTCTATATTGTCCCTGGAGGAGGTCTATATTGTCCCTGGAGGAGGTCTATATTGTCCCTGGAGGAGGTCTATATAGTCCCTGGAGGAGGTCTACTGTAGTATTGTCCCTGGAGGAGGTCTATATTGTCCCTGGAGGAGGTCTATATTGTCCCTGGAGGAGGTCTACTGTAGTATTGTCCCTGGAGGAGGTCTATATTGTCCCTGGAGGAGGTCTATATTGTCCCTGGAGGAGGTCTACTGTAGTATTGTCCCTGGAGGAGGTCTATATTGTCCCTGGAGGAGGTCTACTGTAGTATTGTCCCTGGAGGAGGTCTATATTGTCCCTGAAGGAGGTCTATATTGTCCCTGAAGGAGGTCTATATTGTCCCTGGAGGAGGTCTATATTGTCCCTGGAGGAGGTCTATATTGTCCCTGGAGGAGGTCTATATTGTCCCTGAAGGAGGTCTATATTGTCCCTGAAGGAGGTCTATATTGTCCCTGAAGGAGGTCTATATTGTCCCTGGAGGAGGTCTATATTGTCCCTGGAGGAGGTCTATATTGTCCCTGGAGGAGGTCTACTGTAGTATTGTCCCTGGAGGAGGTCTATATTGTCCCTGGAGGAGGTCTACTGTAGCATTGTCCCTGAAGGAGGTCTATATTGTCCCTGGAGGAGGTCTATATTGTCCCTGAAGGAGGTCTATATTGTCCCTGGATGAGGTCTATATTGTCCCTGGAGGAGGTCTATATTGTCCCTGGAGGAGGTCTATATTGTCCCTGAAGGAGGTCTATATTGTCCCTGAAGGAGGTCTATATTGTCCCTGGAGGAGGTCTATATTGTCCCTGGAGGAGGTCTATATTGTCCCTGGAGGAGGTCTACTGTAGTATTGTCCCTGAAGGAGGTCTACTGTAGTATTGTCCCTGGAGGAGGTCTATATTTTCCCTGAAGGAGGTCTACTGTAGTATTGTCCCTGGAGGAGGTCTATATTGTCCCTGAAGGAGGTCTACTGTAGCAACACTGAAATGTTTCTGGCTGCTGCCATTGTGGCGTCCTCTCGCCCATCTGGCCGCCAATCCATTTCCTGCCAAGTCCGCCGGCCTGGGGCTCATTTGGCCGTAGGCCCGGCAGGACCGGGACCAGGACCAGGACCAGGACCAGGACCAGGACCAGGTCATGTCAGTCAGGGGTCCTGGCCTGGCCGAGGACTTGAAGTGTGACACGTTAGCAGCATGCAGAGATGGTGTGCATGGTGTCTAGTCCACAAATGTGCTGCAGTGAAATGTTGACTGCACAGCCGAGTATCCACCTGCTGCTTCAACTAATGCTCTTACAGTGTAGGGTCCTCTTTTCTCATCTTTTACAGTGTGGGGTCCTCTTTTCTCATCTTTTACAGTGTGGGGTCCTCTTTTCTCATCTTTTACAGTGTGGGGTCCTCTTTTCTCATCTTTTACAGTGTGGGGTCCTCTTTTCTCATCTTTTACAGTGTGGGGTCCTCTTTTCTCATCTTTTACAGTGTGGGATCCTCTTTTCTCATCTTTTACAGTGTGGGGTCCTCTTTTCTCATCTCTTACAGTGTGTGTTCCTCTTTTCTCATCTTTTACAGTGTGGGGTCCTCTTTTCTCATCTTTTACAGTGTGGGGTCCTCTTTTCTCATCTTTTACAGTGTGGGATCCTCTTTTCTCATCTTTTACAGTGTGTTACTCTTTTCTCATCTTTTACAGTGTGGGGTCCTCTTTTCTCATCTTTTACAGTGTGTGTTCCTCTTTTCTCATCTTTTACAGTGTGTGTTCCTCTTTTCTCATCTTTTACAGTGTGGGGACCTTTTTTCTCATCTTCTTCTCTCCAGTCTCATCTTTTACAGTGTGTGTTCTCTCTTTCTGCTCCTGTTCTTCTCTCCAGTCTCATCTTTTACAGTGTGTGTTCTCTCTTTCTGCTCCTGTTCTTCTCTCCAGTCTCATCTTTTACACTGTGTGTTCTCTCTTTCTGCTCCTGTTCTTCTCTCCAGTCTCATCTTTTACAGTGTGTGTTCCTCTTTCAGCTCCTGTTCTTCTCTCCAGTCTCATCTTTTACAGTTTGTGTTCTCTCTTTCTGCTCCTGTTCTTCTCTCCAGTCTCATCTTTTACAGTTTGTGTTCTCTCTTTCTGCTCCTGTTCTTCTCTCCAGTCTCATCTTTTACAGTGTGTGTTCTCTCTTTCTGCTCCTGTTCTTCTCTCCAGTCTCATCTTTTACAGTGTGTGTTCTCTCTTTCTGCTCCTGTTCTTCTCTCCAGTCTCATCTTTTACAGTGTGTGTTCCTCTTTCAGCTCCTGTTCTTCTCTCCAGTCTCATCTTTTACAGTTTGTGTTCTCTCTTTCTGCTCCTGTTCTTCTCTCCAGTCTCATCTTTTACAGTGTGTGTTCTCTCTTTCTGCTCCTGTTCTTCTCTCCAGTCTCATCTTTTACAGTGTGTGTTCCTCTTTCAGCTCCTGTTCTTCTCTCCAGTCTCATCCTTCTCATGGTGCTTTGCAGGAAGAACATGAACTATTTCAAGTTTCCTGGCATGAATAATTGTGCAGGCATGTCTGCTTGATTGTCGATTAGGAGCAGCAGTGCTTGTCTTTTAATGACAGCTTTCTTCAATCTAGGAACTTTTCCACGCATGGCGCCTACTTGGCTCTCCTGGCTGTGGGTGCTGACAACCTAACCCTAACCCTAACCCTAACCCTAACCCTAACCCTAACCCTAACTCTAACTCTACTACCAGACACTAGCAGGTACTATTTCACATATGAAAATAGGCCACAAGAAAGGGCAACAAAAAAGCTGCCTCTAGTTTACTATAGTCAGCTTGTGCATCCACAGTCTCCACTTTGCTGCAGAAGCCCCATCTCTCGCTGCCCTCATTCTCCTCTCCAGAGTTTTCGTTCATGTATGTTTTAATATAAATAATAATAATAATAATAATAATAGATTGTATTTGTAAAAAGCACTTTGCATTGAGTAAACAACCTCAAAATGCTACAGTGTATTAAAAAACAAAAATATGCCAGTGTTACACTCCATAGTCTCCATTTTGATGCATGGATCTGTTTTCTTGCTGCCCTCAGTCTCCCCTCCAGTGTTTTCTTTCATGTTTGTTTGATTACTTCAATGCTATAATCCACTGTGTCCAGTTTAGTGCAAAGGACCGTTTTTCTCTGTCCTCAGTCTCCTCTTTGGTGTTTTTTCTCATGTCTGTTTCAGTAATATGTTACTCCACTGTGTCCACTTTTTCTGCAGAAGTCGGTTTCTCTCCGCCCTCAGTCTCCTCTCCAGTGTTCTCTTTCGTTTCTGTTTCAGTATGACAGCGTTACACTCCATAGTGTCCATTTTGCTGCATGTCTGTGTTCTTGCTGCCCTCAGTCTCCTCCCCAGTGTTGTCTTTTATGCCTAAGTGTTACACTCCATATTCTCCACTTTATTGCGAGGGCCCGTTTTCTCCCTTCCCTCAGTCTCCTCTCCATTTGTTTGTTTTGTGTCTGTTTAAATGTGACAATGTTGCACTCCATGAGTGAGCAGCACTCTCTCTAGTGTTGGCAGCAGCTGCTTCAGTAGGAAGCCAGTCAGCAGGTCAAGACATCCCAAGTTGCCCTGCATTCTTCCTTCAGGCCTCCTTAAAGTCCCTCTCCTCTTCTCAGTGAAGTATATCCAAGGTAGCTATAGTTTGCAGCTACAAAACAGATCATTCTCAAGTAGTAAGTACGGCTGTTTGTGGGAACACATTTTGCTTGACGACATATTGACCTCCAAATTGTTGCTGAGAAATGATATTATTGCCAACGTTATCTCAGACAAAATTAGCCACTGATGAAATATTAGGTGAAAAAAAATACCCTCTCAAATTGGGGTGTGATGTTTTTAATGGGGGAGGTCGTTAATGTCTCTTGTTTTCATGCTACCATATAAGCGAGCTAGCAAGTTGGTCCATCATTTTCAATCAATTGAACATGTTAATACTAACATGTTCCAGCGGTGATTGTTACTAGCGCTTATTAGCATGTAGTACAAACGTCTGCAAGGAGTGCCCGTCTTGTCACTCGCAGCCCGTAACCACGCATGCATACGCTGCTTTTATTTATTGTTCGGCTAAACGAATATCGGCTCAGGTGGAGCTGTTTCAACTATTAGTGAAGCAATAACATTATTTATTCATTCAAACTGCTAAAGCATTAGCATGAGCAAAGAGCTGGATTGCAGCAGTTAGTGTGAAATTAAATATATATATATATATATCAGTGTTTCCCACACATTGATTTATTTGTGGTGGCCCGCCACGAAATAATTACATCCGCCACAAATAGATTTTTTTATTTTTTTAATTTTGTCCTGTCCAGCTTCTCAGGCAAATCATATAGTTGATGTAGATGATCATATAGTAGATGTAGATGATCATATAGTAGATGTAGATGATCATATAGTAGATGTACATGATCATATAGTAGATGTACATGATCATATAGTAGATGTAGATGTAGATGATCATATAGGCTGTTCACATTGACTTTACAAAAGAGAAGTGTAGGATACTTCTCTTGTTGCCTTATTTGTATTTGACCACTACTGTTTTCTGTTTATTTGTTACTGACTGTGGCAGGACACCTCTGCCTCTGTTTCACTTTATGTTGCTGGTAAATAATATGCTTGTAGTAGTAGGCTAAAGTTAAATTATTTAGTATGCACTAATTAAAGGGGCAGAGATTTAAGAGACATATTAGCTTTTATAATTTATAAGATGTATTTTTTGTAAGAACCACAATTAATAAATATAATTCAGTGAATAACTTATTGTTCAAATCTGTATATAAATATGCACATAAAGTGTTGTATTTATATTGTAAAATGGATGAATGGACGTTTAAAACAAAACTGTTATTATTAATTAGTAAGTATACATTTTTTGAGCCTTTTTAGAGAGAATCATATCATTGTAGTAAATTATGCAAATTACTCGATTATGTCATAGTGACCACGCCCATAGCCACGCCCCCACCGCCACAGGTATCATCTTGGCAGTTTATGGAAAACACTGTGTATATATATATATATATATATATATATATATATATATATATATATAAAGTGTATGTATATATATATATGTGTGTATATATTGTTATATAAATAGTTCTTTGGACTGCTGTGTACGTGTGCACACCCTCCCTGCACACAGGTGTTGACCAGACCAGGTGAGTGATGGCCGTAAACACCAAGCATTTTATTGTAAAATGTTGCTGCACAAACTTAGTGATTGTGAAAAGTAATGGCAACATAAGCTAGCCGCTGGTGTTCCTCTTATATGTTTTGCTTTGGAAAATGTAACTGTGAGGAAGTTGCAAACAGCCCCTTTATTTATTTTCAGCCTCCTATTGTTGGCCATCTAACTTTGACACTACGAGTGCACGTGACGTATGAATAATTGAAGCAGGTGTTTTTCTCTTCCTGTTTGGCCCCTTTTTGACTTTTCATGCGCTCACATTGAACTCTGGGAAATAAAGTATTTCTGCTGAAGTCATTTGCTGTGCGAGCAGGAAGTGAAGCCTCTTTAATGACCTGACCTTTCATTTATCACGTATACAACCTGACTTCTAGTTCCCATTACGTTCTACACCTGCATAATGATCATGTTGTACACCTGCATAATGATCATGTTGTACACCTGCATAATGATCATGTTGTACACCTGCATAATGATCATGTTGTACACCTGCATAATGATCATGTTGTACACCTGCATAATGATCATGTTGTACACCTGCATAATGATCATGTTGTACACCTGCATAATGATCATGTTGTACACCTGCATAATGATCATGTTCTACACCTGCATAATGATCATGTTGTACACCTGCATAATGATCATGTTCTACACCTGCATAATGATCATGTTGTACACCTGCATAATGATCATGTTCTACACCTGCATAATGATCATGTTGTACACCTGCATAATGATCATGTTGTACACCTGCATAATGATCATGTTCTACACCTGCATAATGATCATGTCCTACACCTGCATAATGATCATGTTGTACACCTGCATAATGATCATGTTCTACACCTGCATAATGATCATGTTCTACACCTGCATAATGATCATGTTGTACACCTGCATAATGATCATGTTGTACACCTGCATAATGATCATGTTCTACACCTGCATAATGATCATGTTCTACACCTGCATAATGATCATGTTGTACACCTGCATAATGATCATGTCCTACACCTGCATAATGATCATGTTGTACACCTGCATAATGATCATGTTGTACACCTGCATAATGATCATGTTGTACACCTGCATAATGATCATGTTGTACACCTGCATAATGATCATGTTGTACACCTGCATAATGATCATGTTGTACACCTGCATAATGATCGTGTTGTACACCTGCATAATGATCATGTTGTACACCTGCATAATGATCATGTTCTACACCTGCATAATGATCATGTTCTACACCTGCATAATGATCATGTTGTACACCTGCATAATGATCATGTTCTACACCTGCATAATGATCATGTTGTACACCTGCATAATGATCATGTTCTACACCTGCATAATGATCATGTTGTACACCTGCATAATGATCATGTTGTACACCTGCATAATGATCATGTCGTACACCTGCATAATGATCATGTTGTACACCTGCATAATGATCATGTTGTACACCTGCATAATGATCATGTTCTACACCTGCATAATGATCATGTTGTACACCTGCATAATGATCATGTTGTACACCTGCATAATGATCATGTTGTACACCTGCATAATGATCATGTCGTACACCTGCATAATGATCATGTTGTACACCTGCATAATGATCATGTTCTACACCTGCATAATGATCATGTTGTACACCTGCATAATGATCATGTTGTACACCTGCATAATGATCATGTTGTACACCTGCATAATGATCATGTTCTACACCTGCATAATGATCATGTTGTACACCTGCATAATGATCATGTTGTACACCTGCATAATGATCATGTTGTACACCTGCATAATGATCATGTTGTACACCTGCATAATGATCATGTTGTACACCTGCATAATGATCATGTTCTACACCTGCATAATGATCATGTTGTACACCTGCATAATGATCATGTTGTACACCTGCATAATGATCATGTTGTACACCTGCATAAATAAAAAGAGAATACAACAACTCCTTTTCAACTTATATTCAATTAAATAGACTGCAAAGACAAGATATTTCATGTTCACACTGAGAAACTTTAATTTTTTTGCAAATAATCATGAACTTATAATTGAATGGCAGCAACACATTGCAAAAAAGTCATTTTTACCACTGTGTTACATGGCCTTTCCTTTGAACAACACTCAGTAAAGGTTTGGGAAGTGAGGAGACACATTTTTGAAGTGGAATTCTTTCCCATTCTTGCTTGATGTACAGCTTAAGTTGTTCAACAGTCTCCCTTCTCATATTTTAGCCTGCACACATTTTCAATGTCTGGACTACAGGCAGGCCAGTCTAGTACCCACACTCTTTTACAAACCCTGTTTCCATATGAGTTGGGAACTTGTGTTAGATGTAAATATAAACAGAATACAATGATTTGCAAATCCTTTTCAAGCCATATTCAGTTAAATATGCTACAAAGACAACATATTTCATGTTCAAACTCATAAACTTTATTTTTTTGTTGCAAATAATCATTAAGTTAGAATTTCATGGCTGCAACATGTGACAAAGTAGTTGGGAAAGGGCATGTTCACCACTGTGTTACATGGCCTTTCCTTTTAACAACACTCAGTAAATGATTGGGAACTGAGGAAACTAATTGTTGAAGCTTTGAAAGTGGAATTATTTCCCATTCTTGTTTTATGTAGAGCTTCAGTGGTTCTACAGTCCGGGGTCTCCGCTGTCCTATTTTAGGCTTCATAATGCACCACACATTTTCCATGGGAGACAGGTCTGGACTGCAGGCGGGCCAGGAAAGTACCCGCACTCTTTTTTTTACGAAGCCACGTTGTTGTAACACGTGCTGAATGTGGCTTGGCATTGTCTTGCTGAAATAAGCAGGGGCGTCCATGAAAAAGACGGCGCTTAGATGGCAGCATATGTTGTTCCTAAACCTGTATGTACCTTTCAGCATTAATGGTGCCTTCACAGATGTGTAAGTTACCCATGTCTTGGCCACTAATACACCCCCATACCATCACACATGCTGCCTTTTACACTTTGCATCGATAACAGTCTGGATGGTTCGCTTCCTCTTTGGTCCGGATGACACGATGTTGAATATTTCCAAAAACAATTTGAAATGTGGACTCGTCAGACCACAGAACACTTTTCCACTTTGCATGAGTCCATCTTAGATGATCTCGGGCCCAGAGAAGCCGGCGGCATTTCTGGGTGTTGTTGATAAATGGCTTTGGCTTTGCATAGTAGAGCTTTAACTTGCACTTACAGATGTAGCGACCAACTGTAGTTACTGACAGTGGTTTTCTGAAGTGTTCCTGAGCCCATGTGGTGATATCCTTTAGAGATTGATGTCGCTTTTTGATACAGTGCCGTCTGAGGGATGGAAGGTCACGCTCATTCAATGTTGGTTTCCGGCCATGCTGCTTACCTGCAGTGATTTCTCCACATTCTCTGAACCTTTTGATGATATTACGGAGCGTAGATGTTGAAATCCCTCAATTTCTTGCAATTGCACTTTGAGAAAGGTTGTTCTTAAACTGTTCAACAATTTGCTCAGGCATTTGTTGACAAAGTGGTGTACCTCGCCCCATCCTTGTTTGTGAATGACTGAGCATTTTTTGGGAAGCTGTTTTTATACCCAATCATGGCACCCACCTGTTCCCAATTAGCCTGCACACCTGTGGGATGTTCCAAATAAGTGTTTGATGAGCATTCCTCAACTTTATCAGTATTTATTGCCACCTTTCCCAACTTCTTTGTCACGTGTTGCTGCCATCAAATTATAAAGTTAATGATTATTTGCAACAAAATAAAATGTTGATGAGTTTGAACATGAAATATGTTGTCTTTGTAGCATATTCAACTGAATATGGCTTGAAAAGGATTCGCAAATCATTGTATTCCGTTTATATTTACATCTAACACCATTTCCCAACTCATATGGAAACGGGGTTTGTAGAATCATTAGAAGAAATGTCACACAACTTCCTCTTGATTTCTTCATTGACCTTTTTGAGGATCAATTTGAAGGTGAACATGACACACCTGTAGGACACACCTGATCTTCTTTTACCTTTATTACACTGCCTCTCTCTCTCTCTCTCCCTCTCTCTCCATCCCTGGTGGTCCAGCCAATGAGCAGTAGAACCTTCTATACATTCTAACAAAGGTCTCCTTGCGCTGGACGTTCTGGAGGAGGAAGGAGGTTCTAGCAAGGGTTCTGTTGCACGTGCAGCAGCAGAGTCAGACCATATAAGGCCTGCAGACCCGGGCAGACGTTCCTCTGACAGATATTATCCAGCAGGGGAAGAGCGCTCGTTACAAGCACGTCCTTGATTAAGACGTAAATAAAGAAGGATGATGAGAAGGACTTGGAGATGTTTGAAAACCTTCTCGTCTGCCCGCTAGACGCCATGACCCGAGGGGCGGAGCCACCAGCGGACGACAGCGTGGACCCCCAGAGGCGTACGACTGAAAGGTGACCTCCAGACTCTCCAACAACCCCCCAAATATTTGGTAAGTCTCAGTTTCAAACATTCATGAGTGAGAAAGCAAGCTCGACATGTGTGACATCCATAAGATCAGATGTTTACCACAGCTGTGGTCCACGGCTGAAGGTCAAAGACGCCTTCAGAAGGGATCCATCTTAGCAACACATTTTCGTGTTCCTTGCAAACGCACGACTTCCACACTTGTCGTGGATTTGAGAGCGAGCTGCAGTGCGGAGGAACAAGCAGGGCAAATGTCTGCAAAACACATTTTTAAACATTGATGTTGGCGTCACAATGTCACTTTGTTGGCGTCACAATGTCACTTGGAATGAGATATCAAAGATGTAAAGAAGATGGGTTGACAGTTCCTCCTGCCTGAACCTCGCACTGAGCTGCAGGACCATCAGGCTGGCTAGTTAGCATGTTAGCATCACGGAGCTAGCTCTCCAAGCCACGACATTGATGGCGTTCTACTTTGCTGCTCGTCATGATTACATTCCCAACACAAGCAGATTTCTACAACAAAGTTCAGTTTTGCAGAAAAGCGATAATATTTGGATTGTTGTTTGTTGTCCTCCCAAAAAAGGACAAGCGGTAGAAAATGTTTTGTATATTTAATGGCTGGATGACATTTAGGATGCACTATTTTCCCAATATAACCAACATAATAAGCAATCATCAAGTACAACATGGCAAGAACATAATACTATCTTCACAAGTTCAATAACAGTGATAGTCGTTGCACTACTAAGAATATGATAGTAATTCAAGTCTGTACTATAACATTCATTTCATTTTCCTTTCTGGAAGTAAGTCACTTCTTGAAATGAAATCCAAGAGTGACTCGGCCAGCAGAAACATGCTTCAGGAATAAATAGAACAACCAAAAACACACTGGAGTTAAAAGTACTTACAACCAGTCTTCTGAAAGTTACTTTTAACAAGTCGATAATTATACTTATTTGTTACTTTACCAAAAAAAGTAATTGAATTGCTAACAGAATGACTCTTGAATAAATGCAAAGAATTACGAGGGAAAGTTACTTAAAAGCCAACTTTCTATCTGGCACATGCATTTGAGAGATGTTTAATATAAGAGCTGTGTTTGTGCTTTTAAAAGGCGGGGCTTGTTGCCTAGTGACGTGTGACGTAATGGAGGGTTTCAACAGAGCTGTGTTTGTTAGCTTTAGCCGTTAGCACTTTGTCGGCCCTGACGCCGGCCCTTTTTAAAAATATTTTCACCAGATTGTGCTTCCTCTGCTTGAAGATTGAGGATTGAATGTGCTTCCATGGCGCTCATATCTTCTTGTCAACAAACGGGGTATTGTTTGTGTATATAAGTCATGTGACAGTGTATATAAGTCATGTGACTGTGTATATAAGCCATGTGACTGTGTATATAAGTCATGTGACAGTATATAAGTCATGTGACTGTGTATATAAGCCATGTGACTGTGTATATAAGTCATGTGACTGTGTATATAAGTCATGTGACTGTGTATATAAGTCATGTGACTGTGTATATAAGTCATGTGACAGTGTATATAAGTCATGTGACTGTATATAAGTCATGTGTATATAAGTCATGTGACTGTGTATATAAGTCATGTGACTGTGTATATAAGTCATGTGTATATAAGTCATGTGACTGTGTATATAAGTCATGTGACTGTGTATATAAGCCATGTGAAAATGTATATAAGTCATGTGACTGTGTATATAAGTCATGTGTATATAAGTCATGTGACAGTGTATATAAGTCATGTGACTGTGTATATAAGCCATGTGACTGTGTATATAAGTCATGTGAAAGTGTATATAAGTCATGTGACTGTGTATATAAGTCATGTGTATATAAGTCATGTGACAGTGTATATAAGTCATGTGACTGTGTATATAAGTCATGTAACTGTGTATATAAGTCATGTGACAGTGTATATAAGTCATGTGACTGTGTATATAAGTCATGTGTATATAAGTCATGTGACAGTGTATATAAGTCATGTGTATATAAGTCATGTGACTGTGTATATAAGTCATGTGACTGTGTATATAAGTCATGTGTATATAAGTCATGTGACTGTGTATATAAGTCATGTGTATATAAGTCATGTGACTGTGTATAAAAGTCATGTGTATATAAGTCATGTGACTGTGTATATAAGTCATGTGTATATAAGTCATGTGACTGTGTATATAAGTCATGTGACTGTGTATATAAGTCATGTGACTGTGTATATAAGTCATTGGACAGTGTATATAAGTCATGTGACTGTGTATATAAGTCATGTGTATATAAGTCATGTGACAGTGTATATAAGTCATTGGACAGTGTATATAAGTCATGTGACTGTGTATATAAGTCATGTGACTGTGTATATAAGTCATGTGACTGTGTATATAAGTCATGTGACTGTGTATATAAGTCATTGGACAGTGTATATAAGTCATGTGACTGTGTATATAAGTCATGTGTATATAAGTCATGTGACAGTGTATATAAGTCATTGGACAGTGTATATAAGTCATGTGACTGTGTATATAAGTAATTGGACAGTGTATATAAGCCATGTGTATACAAGTCATGTGACTGTGTATATAAGTCATGTGACTGTGTATATAAGTCATGTGTATATAAGTCATGTGACTGTGTATATAAGTCATGTGTATATAAGTCATGTGACTGTGTATAAAAGTCATGTGTATATAAGTCATGTGACTGTGTATATAAGTCATGTGACAGTGTATATAAGTCATGTGACTGTGTATATAAGTCATGTGACTGTGTATATAAGTCATGTGACTGTGTATATAAGTCATGTGACTGTGTATATAAGTCATTGGACAGTGTATATAAGTCATGTGACTGTGTATATAAGTCATGTGTATATAAGTCATGTGACAGTGTATATAAGTCATTGGACAGTGTATATAAGTCATGTGACTGTGTATATAAGTCATTGGACAGTGTATATAAGCCATGTGACTGTGTATATAAGTCATTGGACAGTGTATATAAGTCATGTGACTGTGTATATAAGTCATTGGACAGTGTATATAAGTCATGTGACTGTGTATATAAGTCATTGGACAGTGTATATAAGCCATGTGACTGTGTATATAAGTCATTGGACAGTGTATATAAGTCATTGGACAGTGTATATGTCATTGGACAGTGTATATAAGTCATGTGTATATAAGTCATGTGACTGTGTATATAAGTCATGTGACAGTGTATATAAGTCATGTGTATATAAGTCATGTGACAGTGTATATAAGTCATGTGACTTGTCTAAAGGCAGTAATGGCTTCCCTCCTCCTTCATCTATTCTTCATTGGTGCAAGTGAAGTCGTCTTCATAACATTTCTTATCAAACTTCGTGGCAGATTTTTTTTTATTTTTCTTTGGATTGTGTATTACCTTTGGGAGAAAAGAGAACAGACTTGATAAAGAGACTTTCAAATGGATGTTCTCTACATAGCAGCACTTCTAGCCTCCACATATTAAACACACTTTAGATATTTCTTATTTCAACTGCTGGAACTTCATTCCCCTTTATGGACGCGCTATTTACCTTTTGTGGACGCTCTATTTACCTTTTTAGTGACAATTAAAGTTTCCTTCCAACTCAGGATTATTTGGGTTGGATGTCATCATTTGCAGCATTGAGGTGTCCACTGGCTGCAATAACAAGACTAAACCACACTTCATTACCTCCAAGTCCCTGAGACCAGAGCAGCAACCACCCAACCATCTGCAGCTTCCTTCAAACACCATCCAGAGGGGACAGGTCTTGACATCCAGAAGGGACAGGTCTTGACGTCCAGAGGGGACAGGTCTTGACGTCCAGAGGGGACAGGTCTTGACATCCAGAGGGGACAGGTCTTGACATACAGAGGGGACAGGTCTTGACATCCAGAGGGGACAGGTCTTGACATCCAGAGGGGACAGGTCTTGACGTCCAGAAGGGACAGGTCTTGACGTCCAGAGGGGACAGGTCTTGACGTCCAGAGGGGACAGGTCTTGACATCCAGAGGGGACAGGTCTTGATGGTGGTATCATCCAAAACTAATGTCAAGTATGAAAGAAGAGAAGAATAAGTGATTATTACATTTGAACAGAAGTGTAGATAGAACATGTTCAAACAGAAAATAAGCAGATATTAACAGTAAATGAACAAGTAGATGAATAATCAATTTTTACAGTTTGTCCCTCATAATGTGTACAACATAATAGGTGTATAAATGACACAATATGTTACTGCATAATTAGGAGTCTTTGTTTGTTTACTTACTACTAAAAGACAAGTTGTCTTGTATGTTCAACATTTTATTTAAGGACTAAATTGTTTATCGATTACAATAAGAAACAAATATTTCATGTATTGTAATATTTTTTTGTTAAAATAAAGCCAATAATTATTTACATAAGTATTGAAATACATTTTGGTACCAGTACCAACGTCTTGGTATGTGGACAACCCCAGTACTGACATTTAAGGAAGTAACAAGCACGTCTGACACATTTAAGGAAGGTTGTTGAAAAAAACTAACAGAGTGGACAAAAAGGTGTGACTTAGCTACTAATTGGCCACACCTCATTGATCTAATGAATATAAATCAGAGTTCATCTACAGTATGTTTTACATGTATGCTTTCAAAAGGGTGTGGACCACAATGCATACCATGAATGTACTTCACAGTCGTGATTGTATTCAACTTGAACAAATACCTGAAACTTCTTCATCACCAAATTGCTCTTAAGGTCCTCTATACCAGAAGTCATCACCAGGGGCCTACAGAGGCACTGCAAGGAGGTCTTTGCTAATATCCACATCACCATTGGTCCAACACCAGTAAATTTTACTTAACGTAAATGACCGCCATAACCACAACACCAGGGGGAGCTCCACTAACCACGTTAAACCCAGATTCCGAACTAACAAAGGTCTTAACTCATTCTCTTTCTATGCCACATCAATGTGGAATGCACTCCCAACAGGTGTAGAAGAAAGGGCATCTCTATCCTCCTTCAAAACCGCAATAAAAGTTCACCTCCAGGCAGCTACAACCCTAAACTAACACCCTCCCCGGATTGCTAATAATCAAATGTAAACAATCAAATGCAGATACTTTTTCTTATGCCTTCCGATCTCTCTCTCTCTCTCTCTCTCTCTCTCTCTCTCTCTCTCTCTCTCTCTCTCTCTCTCTCTCTCTCTCTCTCTCTATGTCCACTACTTGATGTCCATATCCTACCCCCCCCCCCCCCCCACCCTCCTCCACACCCCTGATTGTAAATAATGTAAATAATTCAATGTGATTATCTTGTGTGATGACTGTATTATGATGATAGTATATATGATAGTATATATCTGTATCATGAATCAATTTAAGTGGACCCTGACTTAAACAAGTTGAAAAACTTATTCGGGTGTTACCATTTAGTGGTCAATTGTACGGAATATGTACTTCACTGTGCAACCTACTAATAAAAGTCTCAATCAATCAATCAATCAATCAATCAATCAATCAATCGTGTGGTAGAAGTGGCCCCCTACCTACTGTACCTTGCAAGTTACAAATAAAAACATGAATACGTCATTATTTTTGTCGTCGTTTTAGCATTTGAGATAGCTAGCGAGTAGCGCTGTGACTGCCAGTTAACGATTAGTGTCAAACTGTCAAGTAACGATTTGGGCACTAGTATTATTAGAATATCTCGGTACTCTGTATTAGACAATAACAAAGTACATTTAGGAGCAGTTTAATTGAAAAGACAACCACAATTGTATGCTGCACATGTAAGTAGGCGGGGCCTCGCTCCTTCTCTCCATCAGTTTGGGAAAACGTTGAAGTGCCCTGATTTTGATGACCCTGATGTAGAAACAGACCAATGAAATCCAGTGCAGAGATGCTGGTTCCTTAGCAGGGACTTCTCTGCTGTAGCACCAAGATCATCTATATAACAGTACTCTTGTGTTCGTAGAAGTCTGCTGTAAAAACTCGAGTTACTTCCAACCAACGGTCTTTGGTTCTTATGGCTTTTGGAGAGCAGTTAAAGAACTTTGCACTGAGACCTGAAGAACACAGGAACTAAGAAGGTCGGACAGGCAATCAGTCCAATTACCCTTTTTATTTTTAAATGAAGGTATGACAAATCATCAAATAGGAATGTGCTGGACACTGACTAAAGGTACCATGAACATATTTCTTTAGACCTCCTGTCCTATCAGTTTAGTTCTTTGATTTGCACGACCCCTCAGGAATCCTTTTCTCCTCCAAGTGTGTCATAGAAACCTGCCGGTGTTTGCACTGATAAATGCTACCGCTGATCATTTGCTAACTTGCACCACAGGCTGAGGAACTGACGGCTGGATATTTGGTCGGAACAATCTGAGACGGGCAGCTCTACTCTCAGGGGTGTTTTACTGCTAAAAGGTTTTGAGCGCCGTCCAAAGCAAATAGAGGCGACGTCACGTCTTTGAGATATGAGTCTGAGAGCCAGCAAAGCATCCTGATTTCTGGGAGCTTCTTCACCCGTCTTTTATGATCATCAAGTGATAAAGGATCTGAGAAAAATGGGCCAACAATCTGGTAATTCCTCTCGGAGCAAAGTGCTACTAGGCTTGTGGCTTGAATAAAAGTATGGTTATCTGACGTGTGGGGGTGCCACGGTCTACCACGCACCTGGCCTTTAAACTTAGCTACATTTTCTCTACAGTAACTTACAGAATGATAAACTTTTGCTTTGCCTAAACAGTTTGATGTTTTTAAAACAAAGGACAGACAATTCAAATTAAAAAATCAGTAATCACATAGTTTAGTTTTTAATGGTATAGTTTCCTTTTAGGTAAGTGCAATGATGCAGTAACAGTTTTGACATTTAACATGCATTGAAGGTATATGAAAATAGATGTTCTAGTTAGTAGCACCGTGACCCATCTTTACTTGTAGCACCGTGCTCCATCCATTATTACTCAACATAGCTTGTAGCACCGTGCCCCATTATTACTCAACATAGCTTGTAGCACCGTGCTCCATCCATTATTACTCAACATAGCTTGTAGCACCGTGCCCCATTATTACTCAACATAGCTTGTAGCACCGTGCCCCATTATTACTCAACATAGCTTGTAGCACCGTGCCCCATTATTACTCAACATAGCTTGTAGCACCGTGCTCCATCCATTATTACTCAACATAGCTTGTAGCACCGTGCCCCATTATTACTCAACATAGCTTGTAGCACCGTGCCCCATTATTACTCAACATAGCTTGTAGCACCGTGATCCATCTTTACTCAACATAGCTTGTAGCACCGTGCCCCATTATTACTCAACATAGCTTGTAGCACCGTGCCCCATTATTACTCAACATAGCTTGTAGCACCATGCCCCATCTTTACTCAACATAGCTTGTAGCACCGTGATCCATCTTTACTCAACATAGCTTGTAGCACCGTGATCCATCTTTACTCAACATAGCTTGTAGCACCGTGCCCCATCTTTACTCAACATAGCTTGTATAACCGTGATCCTACTTTACTCAACATAGCTTGTAGCACCGTGATCCATCTTTACTCAACATAGCTTGTAGCACCGTGATCCATCTTTACTCAACAATGGCGCTCTTATTCACTTGTCTTTGTCCGTTACCGTAAGGCAAAGTGTTCCCAAACAGGAGGCTTTAATGATATCTTTTAAAGCTTCGTCTTCACGGCAGTATTGCTATCCAAAAGTTGGGCTAAACGCTACTTTTTCCTGGAATAGACGTGTGGTACACTCCCTGCCATTCACTTCATGTGTTCCTAAAAGTAATTGTGTCCATGAATGTTCTTATTCAGCAGGTCATTTTCATCTTAGGGAATTCAATCACCTCAACTGGACTGTTTGGTTTGTCTTAGAAGACAGTTCACCACTTCATCAGTTCTTGATCATAGAGGTAAATTGGTCAGATCTAGTCTTAGACTTAGATTGGTCAAATCTAGTCTTAAACTTAGATTGGTCCGATCTAGTCCTAGACTTATATTGGTCAGACCTAGTCTTAGACTTAGTTTGGTCAGATTTAGTCTTAGACTTAGTTTGGTCAGATTTAGTCTTAGACTTACATTGGTCACATCTAGTCTTAGACTTAGATTGGTCAGATCAAGTATTAGACTTTGATTGGTCAGACCTAGTCTTAGACTTAAATTTACTCTTAGACTTAGATTGGTCAGATCTAGTCTTAGACTTAAATTTACTCTTAGACTTAGATTGGTCAGATCTAGTCTTAGACTTAAATTGGTTAAATCTAGTCTAGCGGTTGGTGCCAAAAACCTAAATATCTATACTCCAAAACCAGAAGGGTGTGCCTGGGCAAGGATGGTTTGGCCCTATGGTAGTAAGGAAAAACAACTGTTTTGATGCAAACAAGCTATCGTAACTGTCAAAGCCAACGACCGTCATTGAAGTGTAATTTCCCCTCATTAGCATTGAGGTGTTGTGTGGCAGAACCATCGCTGTGGATCCACTACTACCTGTCCAAAATAGTCGGACTCCCCTACATAAGCATTCCATTCAGTTGTAAACAAATGTCCTCCTGGTCACCTTCTGTGAGCAGAATGTTTCTAACTCCTGCTATTTGTTGGAGGCTAAATTGCAGAGTATTTTAGTAATAGTTAAAAGGACAGTGTTGTATATGGCAGACAGGTGGCGCCGCAGACCACCACCTCTGTTTAGGGATGGTTTTTTAACCTTGACTAGATGGCTTCCCTCAGTCCTCTGGACAGGGAGGACGGATGTTAGGAAAGAGGGTTAAGTGATGAAGTCTCCTCAGATGTGAGGCAAACGTCTTCTAAGACAAAAGTTGTGATTGATTGAATGTCCTGAGAGGAATCGTATGCCTCAGTACAGTACTGAATGTTCAGAACCAGAAATCCGATTCCGAATACATGGAGCGTTTAACACCTTCCGCAACAGAACTCTCACTGGACCAGTCCTACTTTCAACCGTTGTTGTCCTTCCCACTTGTACGTGTTCCCGAGGTTGACCACCCTTTATGTGTCAGGTTCTTCTGGTATGACTCCAGAGGGATGAAGACAGCTTGGAAAAGAAGGGGAGGACATCTGTCCTCAGGACCTGTTCGTACCTTTCTAGCAATGTTGAGCTCAGTCATGTGGGAAGATGGATTTCCAAACCTGAAGTCTATCCAACAAAAGTGTTCAATTCCCCTCAGCAACCGCTAAGAAGGATTGTCACATTTAACCCATGTTCTGTTTTTGCCAACACGCACGCAGACTTTTGGTTTTTCCCTGGGCGCCTTACCCTCCATCCATCTGCCCCGTCTTGACGTTAACCTTTGATTCCCTTCCAACTTCAGATTTGTTCCGAGCAGAACTGTCCTGCGCTTTGAGGGATGAAGGTGTCTGAAGATCTGAATTGATGATTCTGGCTTTAATTAGTATAGCCTGTTTTAGTGATGTCAGCAATTCTTTACAGGCTATGCTAATCTGTGCCAGAATCAGCAATGCGATTGTGTTTCTCCTTGGTATGCTGGAGGCCTTGGGTCCGCCGGGATCTGTCCAGCAGGAAGACCTGCAGAGAAGACTAGGACAAGACAACTTTGAGTCTTAACAGACAATCTTTGGTGGTGGTCGGCCCATCGTGGTTTTTAAAATTCTCCTGTGAAATGAATGCTGAGTTCAAATGTCAAAGTTGATTTGAGTTGTCCTCATGTCATCCGCCTTTGACCTTTGTTACGGGACCAGCACCACCACCACCCGCTGCAGCTGCCACTGTGGTGATGTGCTTCCATTGACCTAAAGACACTTCATTACCAGCATGTCAATACTTTGAAAGAAGCCATTATCTCCTCCGTCGCTCGCTTGACCTCTGCCATGATAAATGTAGCAAGCTTTTATTTCTTTTCCAGAAGTTTACTTTTTGAAGTGGCAGTACTTGTTGCTCAATATGTTAAATGTGAACTCTGTCAGGTTGATCTCTACGTCTTTTTGTCAGTAATGGGAGTGCTCCAACCACACGGACCTTAGACCCCGGCTGTATTACTAAAAGTAGGCCACAAATCATTTCATTATTGGATTCATTTGAACATAAAATCTTATGATACATGAAACATGCATTTCTTAAAGAACAATGTGGTCATTAAATAAAACAGTGAACATACTAGACAACTTGTCTTTTAGTAGTAAGTAAACAAACAAAGACTCCTAATTATGCAGTAACATATTGTGTCATTTATACACCTATTATTTTGTACACATTATGAGGGACAAACTGTAAAAATTGATTCTTAATCTACTTGTTCATTTACTGTTAATATCTGCTTATTTTCTCTTTGAACATGTTCTATCTACACTTCTGTTCAAATGTAATAATCACTTATTCTTCTCTTCTTTGATACTTGACATTAGTTTTGGATGATACCACACATTTAGGTATGGATGTGATACCAAGTAGTTACAGGATCATACATTGCTCATAATTGAAGTCCTCATGTGTCCAGGGACATATTTTTCTGAGTTTATGAAAGATAAATAAATGACAAAAGATTTTGTAAAACATAAAAATATCAATATAGGATGGACTATATACGGCTTTTGTACTTGGTATTGTTACAGTTGTTTGCATGGATCCCACCCTTTGTTTACATTGAGGAGCGCTAGCTTATGTCAGCGGTGAGCTACTGTATCCTCCTATGGTGTGTAGTGAAGCATGTTTAGCTATTCCTCCTCCATTGCACCGGTCACCTAGGGGGCGGGTCCCCACATCTGGGGTCACCACATCTGGGGTCCCCTGCGTCTGTTTCTCATTGTATCCCATTGGGTTGAGTTTTTTCTTACCCTGATGTGGGATCTATCCTACTCAGTGGCCTAGTGGTTAGAGTGTCCGCCCTGAGATGGGTAGGTTGTGAGTTCAAACCCCGGCCGAGTCATACCAAAGACTATAAAAATGGGAGCCATTACCATTATGGACCCCGACTTAAACAAGTTGAAAAACGTATTCGGGTGTTACCATTTAGTCGTCAATTGTACGGAATATGTACTGTACTGTGCAACCTACTAATAAAAGTCTCAATCAATCAATCAAACCTCCCTGCTTGGCACTCGGCATCAAGGCTTGGAATTGGGGTTTAAATCACCAAAAATAATTCCCGGGTGCGACCACCGCTGCTGCTCACTGCTCCCCTCACCTCCCAGGGGGTGATCAAGGGTGATGGGTCAAAAGCAGAGGACATATTTCACCACAACTAGTGTGTGTGTGTGACAACCATTGCTACTTTTAACTTTAATGTGAGCTGAGGATGTCATTGTGACTTGTGCAGCCCTTTGAGACACTCGTGATTAAGGGCTATATAAATAAACGTTGCTAGAATGATTGATTGTTATTTCGAAGCAACTTACTTTATTTGTCGCCATGGAGACGAGGATTTAGAAGTAGCTAAAACACTGACTGCGGAAGTATGTTAGCTGCTAGCTAGCTATGTTTTTTTTGAGACAAATTGCATCCATTCTCCCTCTTCTGTCTCCACGCTGTCTGCTTGTAAGTGCTCTGTGTGTGTGTTGACTCACACACGCCTTGGCTGGTATTACCAGCAACGTCACGGCTGGTATTTTTTAAAGGTAATGTAGTACGTCTTATAATTCATTAGTACTGGGGGACTTTATTTGTACAAGCCTAATATAAATTTATACATACATTTAAAAGCAATGCGTCTGGCCACAAACCTCCTGGCAGTCTCTAATTGTGTAGTCCTACTCCTAACAGACTCCTTTATGGACAGTCGTCACACAAATGACTTTTAAACGACAAGAAGTGTGAAAGTGAAAACTTTTCTCTCAGGCTGATTGACAGTCAAGAACCATTGAAGGGATTATGAGTGATTGATGAGGAGAAATGATAGCACAGAGTTGGATAAGACCTTTCAAAGCTAGAAGTGATTTGTAACGATGGCTGAGATGCTTCAGATAGTCTCATATCAAATCAAGATACATTTAGCAGAGAATCCTGCAGGGATATGGCCCACGGTCTTGGTGTGACTCCTCCTCCTTTCCAACACAGCCCTATGTTAGCAGATCCCTGCAGACTCGCAGCTTTCTATGTTACCTTCCAACACAGCCCTATGTTAGCAGATCCCTGCAGACTAGCAGCTTTCTATGTTACCTTCCAACACAGCCCTATGTTAGCAGATCCCTGCAGGCTAGCAGCTTTCTATGTTACCTTCCAACACAGCCCTATGTTAGCAGATCCCTGCAGACTTGCAGCTTTCTATGTTACCTTCCAACACAGTCCTATGTTAGCAGATCCCTGCAGACTAGCAGCTTTCTATGTTACCTTCCAACACAGCCCTATGTTAGCAGATCCCTGCAGACTCGCAGCTTTCTATGTTATCTTCCAACACAGCCCTATGTTAGCAGATCCCTGCAGACTCGCAGCTTTCTATGTTATCTTCCAACACAGCCCTATGTTAGCAGATCCCTGCAGACTAGCAGCTTTCTATGTTACCTTCCAACACAGCCCTATGTTAGCAGATCCCTGCAGACTCGCAGCTTTCTATGTTACCTTCCAACACAGCCCTATGTTAGCAGATCCCTGCAGACTCGCAGCTTTCTATGTTACCTTCCAACACAGCCCTATGTTAGCAGATCCCTGCAGGCTAGCAGCTTTCTATGTTACCTTCCAACCCAGCCCTATGTTAGCAGATCCCTGCAGACTTGCAGCTTTCTATGTTACCTTCCAACACAGCCCTATGTTAGCAGATCCCTGCAGACTAGCAGCTTTCTATGTTACCTTCCAACACAGCCCTATGTTAGCAGATCCCTGCAGACTAGCAGCTTACTATGTTACCTTCCAACACAGCCCTATGTTAGCAGATCCCTGCAGACTAGCAGCTTTCTATGTTACCTTCCAACACAGCCCTATGTTAGCAGATCCCTGCAGACTTGCAGCTTTCTATGTTACCTTCCAACACAGCCCTATTTTAGCAGATCCCTGCAGACTAGCAGCTTTCTATGTTACCTTCCAACACAGCCCTATGTTAGCAGATCCATGCAGACTAGCAGCTTTCTATGTTACCTTCCAACACAGCCCTATGTTAGCAGATCCCTGCAGACTTGCAGCTTTCTATGTTACCTTCCAACACAGCCCTATGTTAGAAGATCCCTGCAGACTAGCAGCTTTCTATGTTACCTTCCAACACAGCCCTATGTTAGCAGATCCATGCAGACTCGCAGCTTTCTATGTTACCTTCCAACACAGCCCTATGTTAGCAGATCCCTGCAGGCTAGCAGCTTTCTATGTTAACTTCCAACACAGCCCTATGTTAGCAGATCCCTGCAGACTCGCAGCTTTCTATGTTACCTTCCAACACAGCCCTATGTTAGCAGATCCCTGCAGACTCGCAGCTTTCTATGTTACCTTCCAACACAGCCCTATGTTAGCAGATCCCTGCAGACTAGCAGCTTTCTATGTTACCTTCCAACACAGCCCTATGTTAGCAGATCCCTGCAGACTAGCAGCTTTCTATGTTACCTTCCAACACAGCCCTATGTTAGCAGATCCCTGCAGACTAGCAGCTTTCTATGTTACCTTCCAACACAGCCCTATGTTAGCAGATCCCTGCAGACTTGCAGCTTTCTATGTTACCTTCCAACACAGCCCTATGTTAGTAGATCCCTGCAGACTAGCAGCTTTCTATGTTACCTTCCAACACAGCCCTATGTTAGCAGATCCCTGCAGACTCGCAGCTTTCTATGTTACCTTCCAACACAGCCCTATGTTAGCAGATCCCTGCAGACTCGCAGCTTTCTATGTTACCTTCCAACACAGCCCTATGTTAGCAGATCCCTGCAGACTCGCAGCTTTCTATGTTACCTTCCAACACAGCCCTATGTTAGCAGATCCCTGCAGACTCGCAGCTTTCTATGTTACCTTCCAACACAGCCCTATGTTAGCAGATCCCTGCAGACTTGCAGCTTTCTATGTTACCTTCCAACACAGCCCTATGTTAGCAGATCCCTGCAGACTCGCAGCTTTCTATGTTACCTTCCAACACAGCCCTATGTTAGCAGATCCCTGCAGACTCGCAGCTTTCTATGTTACCTTCCAACACAGCCCTATGTTAGCAGATCCCTGCAGACTCGCAGCTTTCTATGTTACCTTCCAACACAGCCCTATTTTAGCAGATCCCTGCAGACTAGCAGCTTTCTATGTTACCTGCCAGCTTGTGATGGCTGACAGGTAACAAAAAGACTCCAAGGAGCTGGCATTCTCCGCAGCCTTTGATTGGCAGGGGAGTCCTTAGGCCCGGTCCAGTCAGGCCCTGCTTTTTAAAAGGCTGACCCCAGGGAAGTGTTGAGTTCTTTGGCCTCCCGTGGTCCTCACAGTCACAATGTCTGCCTCCCAGCTGCAGTCTCCACCTGCTCCTCTCTCTTGCAGACTAAATATGCTGCTAATTAACATAATGACCCTCTGGGGGCTCTGCTGCTCGCCATTTAAAAAGCCTGTTGTTTGGGGGGCTTTGCAATCAGCTGTTTTTTAGCAGACAGAGAGTCGGGCTGTGACACCTTCTGCACTCCCGATGATTGATTTGGGGATTTAGGCTAAACATCTCCCGTACATGCTAGCTGCAGTCATTCTTCTGCAACACTGCATGAATAATTGTTATCATCACTTTCAGGCAACGCAAAGTCCTTTACGCCACACAACAGACAGGAGGGAAGAAAACACACACACACACACACACACACACACGCACACACACACACACACACACACACACACACACACACACACACACACACACACACACACACACACACACACACACACACACACACACACACACACACACACGTGGAACATGGCACTGAGGATCGAGAAAAAAAGGCAACCTTTGATGCATCCACACTGGAGAATAACTCAATTTGAAGCCATCTAAAAAATAGTATAAACATATTTTTAAATGAATCCATCCATCCATCTTCTTGCGCTTATCCGAGGTTGAGTCGCGGGGGCAGCAGCCTAAGCAGGGAAGCCCAGACTTCCCTCTCCCCAGCCACTTGGCCCAGCTCCTCCCGGGGGATCCCGAGGCGTTCCCAGGCCAGCCGGGAGAGATAGTCTTCCCAACGTGTCCTGGGTCTTCCCCGTGGCCTCCTACTGGTCGGACGTGTCCCTCAGCTGCAGGGTGACTGCACCTTGTTCCTTTAGCTGCAGGGTGACTGCACCTTGCCTCTTAGTTGCATGGTGACTGCACCTTGTCCCTCTGCGTCTGTTTCTTCCTACTCCTTTCCGGACGTAATGAAACAAGTGGAAATATGTGATGCATTACATTGTGTTTGCTTTGTGTGCATATTCCAAATAATCAGAATCAGAATCAGAATCGTTTTATTGCCATTGTTTGAGAACGGGTTCAGAAACTAGGAGTTTTTCTTGGTGCAAACGTGCGACATAAAACACATATAACACATATTTGGTATAAAAAGAGCTGTGACTGAGCTATCAGATAGACTTAGAAGGGATTCAAGGAATTCAAGGAGTTGCTGTTAGGAGTTCTTGTTCATTTGCCTGATGGCCGAGGGGAAAAAACTGTTCAGGTGGCGGGAGGTAAACTGAACTGAACAGTAAAAAACAGCATCTATCTTTATGTTGACAAGAAAACAAAGACTTGTGTAGTTAGTGAACAGTTGCTATTGGTTATGTGCAGTAAAAGTTGTCATGAAGTCACTTAATGTGTGTTCCACCTCTTAGATGAAGAGAGCACTTCTGATTGTGGTCTACAAAGTAAACAACTACAAACTAAGGTTATCTCTAAAGGCATACATGTGTCTACATCTGGCTGAAGACGTAATCTTCATCATTAAAGTAAAAATCTGCACAGAGAATCCCTTCTCTGACATTTTCAAGTATATTTCTTTTTTTTTTTGGAGTGGTCAGCTTGAAGCGTCCCTCTGTCTCCGACTCCCTCCTCGTCATGATTTTGCTTCCTGGTTCCGATCTTGCCTCTGATTGGCCAGTCCGTAATCTTTGCCAAAGGTGTCTCATCATTTGTAAAGCAAGCAATCATCGTGAATAATCTCCGTACTTTTTGTTGCAGTCTATTTTCCGTCTTTGTAGTCCGTAGCTTAGATGTAAGCTAGCTCGTTACGCGCATTTAAAGTAGCTAAGGTACAGGAACAGGTACTGGGAAATGTCGCTAAGCTACGTAGCGTCGCTACCTGAGATGTTTCCCTGTCACACCATCTTTAGTCACAATCTTGTAGAGTCCTCAGGAGGGCCAGATGGCACCCAAATCCTTCCATCAGCGTTAGGGGCCGATGTTGGCGGGCTTCCAATATTGAGGCAGACGGCAGCCTGCTGGATCAAGAGGCGAGCACAACGTACACATGGATCAAGAGCCGAGCACAATGTATACATGGAGCGTGAGCAGCTGTACACTTACCTCCGTCTGCCTTATGGCAACACCCTGATGGCCAATTACATCCAATAGAAAACACTTACTTGCAAAAAGTGCGGCCTTGTTAGTTTGATTTGCCAACCCGGAGGGAGGAATATGTAAACAATTTGAAATAACGATGCCCTTATCCTCCACCTCTTCATCGTTAGGACACTCGGGTGTCGGTCAGGAGCTGCAAAAGGGCTCTTGAATGAACACATATCATCACCAGCGGAACCAAAGATGGCTTGTCATCTTCAAAATGACTGGGAATATAAAAGGAGAAGTTATCTTGTAAAGACACGACTATGGACAAGCAGCAGCAAATAGTTGAACAGCTCTGCGTGACATTGTAGTGCAATTAAGAATCTTATCATTAGCACACCTGGATGTTGGTCAGGAGCTGCTGAACAATCTAATATTCCACTAGAAAATGATGGAGGAACTAAAGAAGGAGCAGACACAAGACATTGATACAACCTTGGTAATACGTATAGCTCCTTTAAAACGCCCGGGAATCATTTTGGTGATTTAACCCCCAATTCTAAGCCTTGATGCCAAGCAGGGAGGTAACGGCTCCCATTTTTAAGGTCTTTGGTATGACTCGGCCGGGGTTTGAACTCACAACCTACCGTTCTCAGGGCGGACACTGTCAGTAGACTCGCTATGGAAGGGCTAAAAACTACACCTCAGCTGACAGGGAGAAGACGCTGTCAAAGTGGAGGCACATTGCGCCTTATGATTTGTTCAAATCAAATCAACTTTATTTATAAAGCACATTTAAAATGTACCACAGGGGTAGCCAAAGTGCTGTACAATGGGCAGGTTAAAAGAGAATACGAGAACCGAGCAAACACAACACAAACAGAACACGATAAAAAATAAATAAATAAAATCAATAGAACATAAAAACAGGTTGACAGCAGGTGTATTATGGGGCACCATTGCAGGATGGAGATCACTCAGTGTTAAAAGCCATGGAATAAAAGTATGTTTTTAAGAGAGATTTAAAAACTGGAAGAGAGGAGGCTTGTCTAACACTCAGAGGTAGGTCGTTCCAGAGCTTGGGAGCAGCAGCGGCGAAAGCTCTGTCACCTCTAAGCTTCAGCCTTGTGTCCGGGACCGTCAGTAGCAGCTGATCGGCTGATCTTAGGGATCGGGTGAGGCGGTAAGGCTGAAGGAGGTCGGAGAGATATGTTGGCGCGAGGTTGTTTAGACATTTAAAAACAAATAAAAGGTGTTTAAAATTGATTGAGTAACGCACAGGGAGCCAGTGAAGGGACGCTAATATAGGGGTGATGTGCTCACGTCTGTGTTAGCAGACGAGCAGCAGAGTTCTGCACCAGCTGCAGGCCTGGCTAATGCCTACATACAGGGCATTGCAGTAGTCTAGACGAGTCAAGATAAAGGCAAGGATTAATTTCTCGAGATCATGTCCTGATAGAAGCGGTTTCACTTTCGCTATTTGGCGTAATTGATGAAAGCTTTTTTGAACGACGCTGCTGATTTGTTTTTCGAATTTAAAATCTGAGTCAAACTTTACCCCCAGGTTTGTTAGTGTTTTGTGTTAGTTCCTGTCCTGTGCGTTTATTTTGGCGGCTCCACCGGTTTTGTTGGTGTTTTCCCCTGGCTGCTTGACTTCTGTCCCGGATCATTTCCCCTCACCTGTTTTCGCTTTGCAATCAAGACTATTTGAGTTGATCATTTCCCCTACTTTGGTGGTCGGGTCATTGATGATGTTGGTCTCGTTTCACTGGACTACAGAAGAGCTCTTTGATGCTAAAGCCTAATAAGCACTACTTTGTGGACGCCATCTGCGCCACATTTCCCGTGAGTTTTGTTTTCTTCATAGTCTGTGCGGGCAGAGCTCTCGCTTTTTGTTTGTTTATTAACAAATACCTTTTTTGACCTCACGCTACCACCTCGTTCATCCGCATCCTCAAAATCACAACAAGGTCTTCAGCCACGCACCGTTTGTGAACGCTTGACAAGAGCGCCCACAAAACATCCTAAAGCGGCGTGAGGATGGTCTGTAAAACATTCTGGATGAAACATTTGGACCACAAGTAAAGTGTTTCAAGTGTAGAAAACAATCCCAATATGACTTCTTTAAGAAGAGCAGCAATGACTTGGTTGAAAGTGCAAGATCAGCAACTAAGAGAAGAGCTGCAGTCAGTCCAACTTCCTATTAGTGAAACACTAAGTGAGCGCCTCATAGATTTCTGTCTCCATTTCTAGTCTGATTACTGCTTGTGTTGCTCAGCCTTCGCCTCCTCTTCTCCCGCCATGTGTCTGCCAAAGCTGGCAGGCCAATAAGAGGGCTTGATACAATCCTGGCATCTAAGTGATTATTGGGCAGCACCTGGTTCCCCAGCTTTGGTGGTGCTGGGACGTCTGTCCCCTGACGGCCTCTCTTCATCAACATAAAGCACAAGTGCAACCATCTGCTTTTTAATGTCTTTGTTAGCCAGTGTGAGATTCTGGCCAAAGTCTATACAAGGCTGCATGGATGGTCTAGTACAGGGCTGTTGAACTTCATGAGGGAGAGGGCCACAGTTTCGAGAGTCCTAGGGCCCAGGGGCCGGACATCAAACATTTGCTTGTTTTGGCAATTCGTTATTTGCAAAGTAAAAACATCAGCGGTCACACTGCACTGTCAATAAATTCTTTATTCTGCCCTCGCTTCTTGTTTCCAGCGTGTGCAGCTTGACAGTTAACAGAATGAAGAAACAGAAGCTCCAGAAGTTTTGTTGATTAATGTTCTTTCTTTTTAATTATTTTTATAATTAGAATTTTCCTGGTTATATAAAGGTTAAATGAAAATAAAAAAATAAAAATGTCCTTTCTCACTTTTATTTCTTTGCACGTCTTCCATTATTTAGGTTTGTAAGACTGACATTATAAACATTACATGTTAATTAAACAGTCTATCAATCAATCTATCAATCTTTACTTATATAACCCTAAATCACGAGTGTCTCAAAGGGCTGCATAAGCCACAACGACATCCTCGGCTCAGATCCCACATCAGGGCAAGAAAAAACTCAACCCAATTGGATAACAATGAGAAACCTTGGAGGGGACCGCAGATGTGGGGACAAACGCATTGTGAGGGTCTGCTAGGAACGCCTAGCAGAGTCTCCTGTCAGACAGTTTTAATTCCCACCTCCGGAAGAACTTTGAACATGTCACGATGGAGGCGCTGGACATTGAGTCCCAGTGGACCATGTTCCGCACCTCTATTGTCGAGGTGGCTGATTGGAACTGTGGCCGTAAGGTGGTTGGTGCCTCTCGTGGCGGTAATCCTAGAACCTGCTGGTGAACACCAGCGATGAGGGATGCCATCAAGCTGAAGAAAGAGTCCTATCGGGTTATTTTGGCTCATAGGACTTCAGAGGCAGCGGACACGTACCGACAGGCCAAGCGGTGTGCGGCTTCAGCGGTCGCGGAGGCAAAAACTCAGACATGGTAGGAGTTCGGGGAAGCCATGGAAAACGACCACCGTTCGCCTCCTCAGGAAGGGGAAACAGTGCACTGTCAACACCGTGTATGGTGAGGATGGTGTTCTGCTGACCTCGACTGCGGATGTTGTGGGAATGCTTCGAAGACCTCCTTAATCCCACCAGCACATCTTCCTATGAGGAAGCAGTTCCTGGGGAATCTGTGGTGGGCTCTCCTATTTCTGGGGCTGAGGTTGCTGAGGTAGTTAAAAAGCTCCTCGGTGGGATCCGCCCGGAGTTCCTTAAGGCTCTGGATGCTGTGGGGCTGTCTTGGTTGGCAAGACTCTGCAACATCGCATGGACATCGGGGGCGGTACCTCTAGATTGGCAGACCGGGGTGGTGGTTCCTCTCTTTAAGAAGGGGAACCGGAGGGTGTGTTCCAACTATCGTGGGATCACACTCCTCAGCCTTCCCGGTAAGGTCTATTCAGGTGTACTGGAGAGGAGGCTACGCCGGATAGTCCAACCTCGGATTCAGGAGGAACAGTGCGGTTTCCGTCCTGGTCGTGGAACTGTGGACCAGCTCTATACTCTTGGCAGGGTCCTTGAGGGTGCATGGGAGTTTGCCCAACCAGTTTTGTGGACTTGGAGAAGGCATTTGACCGTGTCCCTCGGGAGGTCCTGTGGGGAGTGCTCAGAGAGTATGGGGTATCGGACTATCTGATTGTGGCGGTCTGTTCCCTGTATGATCAGTGTCAGAGCTTGGTCCGCATTGCCGGCAGTAAGTCGGACACGTTTCCAGTGAGGGTTGGACTCCGCCAAGGCTGCCCTTTGTGCATAATGGCCTCTCTCTCCATTACAGGATGTTGTCCTGTCTCTCTGACCCCGCCCACTTTTACTGCACCTTGATCTGCTGTCATGGTTACGCCTCACATCATGGTTACGCCTCATTGGACGACGTCCTCCACTGTCATCTTTGCACATCCTCTTCTTCTAGTCTCTGATTTTGGGACTTTGAGGCGCACTTCAAACCCTCTCCATTAAAGTGACACCCATAACCATTTATGCAAATGAGTACCTTTGCTTCTATTCTTTTCTGAACAATTGTCCTAAAATCATTGTGTCTATCGGAAAGTTACTTACTAGTTTTATTCTCCCTTTTATGAAGAGACTCTTTGATTTGCAAAACAAAACATCCGCCCTGACCATCATTATTTTAGATTCTTAATTCATCTGAAAAATGCCAGCTTTTCCTCAGCGAGCCTTTGTTCAACTTTCTTGCTGAAATCACTAAAATAATCCTCCAGAAATTGCGCCCAAATTGCATCATCCAGCCTGCATCATCAAATTAAGTTAGAAAAGAAGTGAACATCTCATCTTTATGCAGCCAACTTCTCCACATCCAGTTTTTAGTTTGACTTTCATGACTAAAAAGTCAGTCGAGATGTTCCTCGGTGTCACATGACTCTTTTGACTTGCTGTGCAGGACCCTGAAGTGCACCTTGAAGAATGTCCACACACACACACACACACACACACACACACACACACACACACACACACACACACACACACACACACACACACACACACACACACACACACACACACACACACACACACACACACACACGGATGTTTGGTGACCACATACAATGGTGTCACTAAGCAATGATGAAGCGAAGCTCAGCGAGCAGAAGCTCACACAAGCGTGACAATGAAGTGTCAATGATTGTGAACATTAATTATTAACCTGACAGCTCAGGTTTGATTAACCTGACAGCTCAGGTTTGATTAACCTGACAGCTCAGGTCTGATCTTGATCCAGCAATCGAAGGAGGCTCCTGAAGACAAAGTGGGACTGAAGATTGATCTAACGTTAGATTGACGAGTGTTTATCAACTTGTTATCCACTTCTGATAAAACTGCTGGCTCACTTTTGCTACGCAATTTGGTACTTTTAAAGGTACTAGGGTTGTCTCCATACCAATTGTCAGGTATAATCACCAAACTATCTATTAAACAGAACAATAAGCAAGGAATCAGGCAGAGACAGAGTTCAATTTTGCTCATGAGGAGAACGCATGGAGCTGCACACTCAGTTACAGTCTCACCCTGCGCTCTGAGGCACAGCCCACGCGCTCCTCTATTTATTTAGTTTAGGAGTTCCCTAGTTCCATGCTGAGGCTGCTTCTAAAGGGAGGGGTCACACATCATGCCAGCAGCTCAGTACGCACAATACGTGATTATTCAGAACGGAAATGTGCTGGGGGTCTTGTGATTGTGCCCTGTCTCTGCTTTGTCTGCCTGCTGTTGATATGACTTATCTTCGTTGAGGTCCTGGTTCGTCCTTGGCTGTTAGGCAGCTGAAAGACAGAAACATCTGTGGCGAGGCCACTCCTCACATGCAGTGGAAGATAACAAGTTGTGTGCCTTTGCACAAAACAGAACAAGTACAGCTTGAGCACAATAGATAATAACTAGAGCAACGGCCTTTAAGCATAAGAGTTGTGTGATAACTTATATATAATTATTCTAACACCAATATTTTGGTACCGCTACCCAAATAATGTTTTTCAATACTGTTTGATACTTTTCAAAATAAAGGGCACCACAAAAACATGAAATATTGGCTTCATTTTAACAGAAAATCTTACGATACAATAAACACACGTTTCCTATCGTACTCAAAAAACAGTTTTAGAAGCTCCAAATTAAAATTAAAAGTCATTAAACACATTAGGCTTCGTTTTTGCACTCAAAGAACAATGTACAATATTACATATTACATATCGCCCACCATAATCTAGCATTAGGTTAGACTAGTTTGTAGAAAGCTTTATTGACACAATATTAAATGCTTCATGTTTGCCACTCTTGGTCTGTGCTTTAAGACAAATACAATTATTAGTAAATACTAAAAACAATATTATACATGTAGCCGGTAAAACACACATTCTTAAAGATAAAACACAACATTCTGTCATTTCATTTGCATTAGTTTACGTTACGTGGGCGGTTTTAACTGCGCTAACAATTATCAACAAGCCAAGCAGCGTGTCCACATTACCTGTCGCTCTGACTGCTGTGTGCGTGTCCACATTACCTGTCGCTCTGACTGCTGTGTGCGTGTCCACATTACCTGTCGCTCTGACTGCTGTGTGCGTGTCCACATTACCTGTCGCTCTGACTGCTGTGTGCGTGTCCACATTACCTGTCGCTCTGACTGCTGTGTGCGTGTCCACATTACCTGTCGCTCTGACTGCTGTGTGCGTGTCCACATTACCTGTCGCTCTGACTGCTGTGTGTGTGTCCACCTGTCTGTATGTGCACAACTACTACATTACCTGTCGCTCTGACTGCTGTGTGCGTGTCCACCTGTCTGTATGTGCACAACTACTACATTACCTGTCGCTCTGACTGCTGTGTGCGTGTCCACCTGTCTGTATGTGCACAACTACTACATTACCTGTCGCTCTGACTGCTGTGTGCGTGTCCACCTGTCTGTATGTGCACAACTACTACATTACCTGTCGCTCTGACTGCTGTGTGTGTGTCCACCTGTCTGTATGTGCACAACAACTACATTACCTGTCGCTCTGACTGCTGTGTGCGTGTCCACCTGTCTGTATGTGCACAACTACTACATTACCTGTCGCTCTGACTGCTGTGTGCGTGTCCACCTGTCTGTATGTGCACAACTACTACATTACCTGTCGCTCTGACTGCTGTGTGCGTGTCCACCTGTCTGTATGTGCACAACTACTACATTACCTGTCGCTCTGACTGCTGTGTGCGTGTCCACCTGTCTGTATGTGCACAACTACTACATTACCTGTCGCTCTGACTGCTGTGTGCGTGTCCACCTGTCTGTATGTGCACAACTACTACATTACCTGTCGCTCTGACTGCTGTGTGCGTGTCCACCTGTCTGTATGTGCACAACAACTACTTTACCTGTCGCTCTGACTGCTGTGTGCGTGTCCACCTGTCTGTATGTGCACAACAACTACTTTACCTGTCGCTCTGACTGCTGTGTGCGTGTCCACCTGTCTGTATGTGCACAACTACATTACCCGTCGCTCTGACTGCTCGTTATTTCAATGCTTAGCTAAGTTTCAAACATTGATTGATTGAGACTTGTATTAGTAGGTTGCACAGTGAAGTACATATTCCGTACAATTGACCACTAAATGGTAACACCCCAATAAGTTTTTCAACTTGTTTAAGTCCACGTAAATCAATAAATGGAAAAACAAACGTGTTAATACTTTCTTGTCAGTTGCCACCTTAGACAAGTCATGTTTTTAAACACTGCTTTGCAGCGCGGTGCTACCGTGTTTAAAGCCTAACCTTTATCAATAGTTTTGAAGTCCAAATACCTCTAAATTGTACTTCACACACTCTTTATTAACCAGTAGGACGTTTTTTTGCCATTTTCCCTCCCCACGCTGTTTCTGCTTGTATGCGCCTTGTGTGTGCGACTCAACATCATACGTCTGTAGAAACAAGACTTTGACCTTCACACCAGCAGCTGAGTAGCAACATTTGCAAGCGCATGCAGAGCTCGGCGAAGCTGCTGGATGCTCAACAAAAGCTGGAGAAGGAGAACATTTCCAATCATCTTCTTTTTTTTGGGACGAACCATCAGACTTTTGCGTGCGGACAAAAGGTGTCTGGAATTGGATTTGCGGGTGAAGTCTTTGTGGGAGCAGAAGCATCAGCTGGACTGTAATGAAGAGAGCAGTTAGAGGGAGCGCTGGCATTGTGGGACAAAGTCCTGTAGTAGTGTAGCATCCATCCTACTGATAAACAACATGATGACCATTGAACATTCCAGTCTCACTTCTTCGTCTCTCTTGGAGTTTGTCAGAGTGGGTCACAGGAAGTTAATTAAAATCACTTTACAAGATGTTATCACTGCCGCACTGACACCTCTTTGACCGCATCTCTACAAGGTAAAGTACATAGCAGCAAATAGTGTTGATATTTGTAGGCTCAGCCAAGCTCAATATGTTTATGGATGTTCTCTTTTTTCATTCAACCTTTACTTAACTAGGGAAAAAATCCCTTTGAGATAAAAACAACTATTTTTTAAGGGAGTCCTGGCCAAAAGGCAGCAAAGTCACACATAAAATGACCTTCACATTACACATTCAAGTCAAACACTTCCAGATAACTGAGGCTCCTTCAAATTCTCTCAGTTTACATTTAAAAGCATTCAAGGATAACAATTCAGTCTCTGTGGAACAAGTTCCAAGCACAAGGAGCTGCAGAGACAAAAGCTTGTTTCCCAGCTCAGTGCCAGCAAAAGGGAACGAGAGCAACATCTGATGGTTGGATCTCAGAGCATAAGAGTCCGTACTTGTCAATGCACAAATGTAATCAGGCAATAGTCCCAGAAGACCATGGAGATAAAAGTGTACCAATGGCACTGTCTCCTAGTGGGCGGAGAAGGACATCACACCTGAGAGTACAAGTCTCAGGGATGTCTACAGTTTGTGATGAACCTCAAAGAAGCATGGTCAACACAGTCCACCATCTGAAGACCATGGTCATCACAGTCCACCATCTGAAGACCATGGTCAACACAGTCCACCATCTGAATACCATGGTCAACACAGTCCACCATCTGAATACCATGGTCAACACAGTTAAATTAAAAAAATTAAAAAAATTAAAAAAATTAAAAAAATTAAAAAAATTAAAAAAATTAAAAAAATTAAAAAAATTAAAAAAATTAAAACAATTAAAACAATTAAAAAAAATTAAAAAATTAAAAAAATTAAAACAATTAAATGTATTATTATTATTATTATTTTATTTTTTAAAAACGTTTTAAATGTTTTTATAGTTTTTTTGTTTACATTTTTTAAATTGTTTTAATTGTTTTAATTTTTTTAATTTTTAATTTTTAATTTTTAATTTTTAATTTTTAATTTTTAATTTTTAATTTTTAATTTTTAATTTTTAATTTTTAATTTTTAATTTTTATTTTTAATTTTTTTTAGTTTTTGTCCTATCCAGCTTCTCAGGCTGTTCAGATTTACTTTACAAAAGAGAAGTGTAGGATACCCTCTTGGATGGATGGATTTTAAGGGTTAGAGGTTAGGTTTGGGGTTAGGGTTAGGGTTAGGGTTAGGGTTAGACATGAACCTGGGGATAGGTTGATTGGCAACACTAAATTGGCCCTAGTGTGTGAATGTGAGTGTGACTGTTGTCTGGCTATCTGAGTTGGGCCTGTGATGAGGTGGCGACTTGTCCAGGGTGTACCTCGCCTTCCACCCGATTGCAGCTGAGATAGGCTCTAGCAACACCCGCGACCCCGAAAGGGATAAGGGGTAGAAAAAGAATGGATGGATGGATTTTTTAAATTTTATTTGTAATTTTTAATTTCATTTTTTTTTTTTTTTTTTTGTTATTTTATGTTTGTGTTATTTTTTTTTATTTTTGTAGTTATTATTATTATTATTTATTTATTTTTAAAACTTTTTAAATGTTTTAAATGTTTTAATTGTTTTTTTGTTTTAATGTTTTAAATTTTGTAAATTTTGTAAATTTTTTAAATTTATTTAATTTATTTAATTTTTCTAATTTTTTTAATTTTTTTAATTTTTAATTTTTAATTTTTAATTTTTAATTTTTAATTTTTAATTTTTAATTTTTAATTTTTAATTTTTTGTCCTGTCCAGTTCTTGAGGCTGTTCAGATTTACTTTACAAAAGAGAAGTGTAGGATACCCTCTTGGATGGATGGATTTTAAGGGTTAGAGGTTAGGTTTGGGGTTACGGTTAGGGTTAGGGTTAGGGTTAGGGTTAGAGTTAGACATGCACCTGGGGATAGGTTGATTGGCAACACTAAATTGGCCCTAGTGTGTGAATGTGAGTGTGACTGTTGTCTGTCCATCTGTGTTAGGCCTGTGATGAGGTGGTGACTTGTCCAGGGTGTACCTCCCCTTCCGCCCGATTGCAGCTAAAATAGGCTCCAGCAACCCCCGCGACTCCGAAAGGGATAAGCGGTAGAAAAAGAATGGATGGATGGATATTTTTAATTTTATTTATTTATTTATTTATTTTATTTATTATTTGTTTTATTTTTTTGTATATATTTTTTGTGAAGACCATAGTCAACACAGTCCACCATCTGAAGACCATAGTCAACACAGTCCACCATCTGAAGACCATAGTCAACACAGTCCACCATCTGAATACCATAGTCAACACAGTCCACCATCTGAAGACCATAGTCAACACAGTCCATCATCTGAAGACCATAGTCAACACAGTCCACCATTTGAATGCCATAGTCAAAACAGTCCACCATCTGAAGACCATAGTCAACACAGTCCACCATCTGAAGACAGGAACCAGGAGCGTTCATATAAAAATAATATAATAATGTAGCACAGGTCTAGCACATGTATCCAGGTCATTGTATTGTCAGCTTGACATGACACGCCTCCTTTTCAATACATAAATCATAATGAAAGTATTTATGTGCTGAAAGTGTCAGTAGAGAGGAAAAACAAGTTGACTTTATATGTTTAATTGTGTTTCTTTGTATCCATTAAAGCATAGCCAAGGTTTAATGAAGTTCCAGGAACCAAACCTTTGGTGGAAAAGGGCCTATAATTGCAAATAACTTATCAAAAATATCAATATTTTGAATAGAGAATCGATATTACAGCATAAATATCTGGTATTGGCTGTATGTATATTTTAGTATCAATGCACACATCACTAATTACTAACAGATATAATTCTCCATCATTTCATTCTGGCCGAATGTTAATTTGTACAAAGTTGAACTTGTCATTGTGACAAATATTGACCTTTATTTCTTGAATCACTACTGTGAACATGTGGCAGACATTGTTGTCTACCTTCTTCTTCTATTTTTGGTCCAGAGGAAGAAAATGTATCCTGCTGCAAACTGAACCTTTAGGGCTCGCAGGAAATTGAGACGTTGCATAGAAAATGGATTTGTAATCTCCAAGCGAGCGAGAGAAGTGAGAAACTGGAAATAGAGGAGCTTGTTTCACAGCAGCCTTCTCTAATCCAACACTCACACACCTTCATGTTTGACAATACCATGAACTCTGACCTCAGAACTCGCCATGAATGACCAATGGATGCCTGACTTGGACTTGTTTGCAGGGGAACTTTCACTTGGGAACTTTTGACCAAAGGATCAGGAAAAGTTAGCATGGAAAACTGCTGAGTTTGAATATATTTGATCTATGGTATTTAAGTGTAATAGAGGTGTAATTGCTTGTTACTGTATGACTGTAGACTACTCCAGCAGACTTACACTCAAGCTAGCTAGCTGTTCCTGTACTTGTTCCATGATTTTGGGGCCAATATCTCTAGCTAGCTAGGTTTATGTACCACCACAGTCTCATAATGAACCCAAAATATTTCTCCATTAGCCGTGATGCTAATTTTCTCTATGTTGAATCCCATTCATTCATGCTAACAAGGTTAGCGATCCGAATTGATCTTTTTTGTGATGTGTAAAGTCCAAGTAGCAAATACTAAATGAAAAGGTGTAGTTTCCTCTGCCTTCTGTTCTGCTAGCCATTCTGTTGTCATACAAGAATGTAGCTTATAGTTTGATTCAGCATGCTGGTTGACTGTTCATTTATTCATCTAGCCCAGTGGTTCTTAACCTGGGTTGGATGGAACCCTAGGGGTTGGGTGAGTCGGGCTCAGAGGTTCGGCGGAGGTCAAGACACACCCGACTCACCGTGTAAATACAAACTTCTCCCTATCGGCGTATTACGGATACGACAACAGCAGAAGTCAGACTGATTTGCAGGTGTGTCATTTGTTGTGAGTTTATGTTGGTTTTGTTGTTTGAACAAGGTGATGTTCATGCACGCTTTTTGTGCACCAGTAAAAAAAACATGGTAACACTTTAGTATGGGGAACATGCAAAATAGTAACATATTGGCTCTTAACTAGTCATTATTAAGTACTTATAAATGCCTTATTTGGCATGGCCTTATTATAAGCCTAACCCTCTAACCCTGACCCTAACCCTAACCCTAACCAAATAACTCTAAATTAAGTCTTTGTTACTTAGAATATGTTCCCCATACTAAAGTGTTACCAAAAACATATAATTTTGTCTTGAATTTGAAAAGAAACAACATTTTATTTTTCACTAAAGAAGGGTTGGGTGAATGCGCGTATGAAACTGGTGGGGTTCAGTACCTCCAACAAGGTTAAGAACCACTGATCTAGCCTATTTCTATTCATTTGTCCATCAGTCTGATATTTTTAAAGACTACTCCAATTGTTTACTGACTATTTATATCTGTGTGTGGCATTGCATTAGTCTTTTACAAGCTTCTCTTCTTATTCTACACAATAAGATGGACGCCGTCCAACTTTGAATCATCAAAAAATGGTCAAAATTTCCAAACTTCCCGAGCTTAAAGGCCTACTGAAATGATTTTTTTTTATTTAAACGGGAATAGCAGATCCATTCTATGTGTCATACTTGATCATTTCGCGATATTGCCATATTTTTGCTGAAAGGATTTAGTAGAGAAAATCGACGATAAAGTTCGCAACTTTTGCTCGCTGATTAAAAAAAGCCTTGCCTGTAGCGGAAGTAGCGTGATGTCACAGGAGCTAGTATTCCTCACAATTCCCCGTTGTTTACAATGGAGCGAGAGAGATTCGGACCGAGAAAGTGATGATTACCCCATTAATTTGAGCGAGGATGAAAGATTCGTGGATGAGGAACGTTACAGTGAAGGACTTGAGAGACAGTGATGGACGTATCTTTTTTCGCTCTGACCGTAACTTAGGTACAAGCTGGCTCATTGGATTCCACACTCTCTCCTTTTTCTATTGTGGATCACGGATTTGTATTTTAAACCACCTGGGATACTATATCCTCTTGAAAATGAGAGTCCAGAACGCAAAATGGACATTCAGTGCCTTTTATCTCCACGACAATACATCGGCGAAATGCTTTAGCTACGAGCTAACGTGATAGCATCGTGCTTTAACTGCATATAGAAACAAAAAAATAAAGGATAGAAGGAAGGATAGATAGAAAATCAACAATACTATTAAACCGTGGACATGTAAATACACGGTTAATGCTTTCCAGGCTGGCAAAGGTTAACAATGCTGTGCTAGCGACGCCATTGAAGCTAACTTAGCAACTTAGCAACGGGACCTCACAGAGCTATGCTAAAAACATTAGCTCTCCACCTACGCCAGCCAGCCCTCATCTACTCATCAACACCCGTGCTCACCTGCATTCCAGCGATCGGCAGAAGGACGAAGGACTTCACCCGATGCGTTTGGCGGCCCGGAGACGTAGGAAGTCAAGGTGAGGTCGGCGGCTAGCGTGGCTAGCGCGGCTAGCGCGGCTAGCCCGGCTAGCGCTCCAACAAAGTCCTCCTGGTTGTGTTGCTGTAGTCCGCTGCTAATACACCAATCCCACCTACAACTGTCTTCTTTGCAGCCTTCATTGTTCATTAAACAAATTGCAAAAGATGTCCAGAATACTGTGGAATTATGAAATGAAAACAGAGCTTTTTGTATAGGATTCTACGGGTACCATAACTTCCGTTACTCTGACTTCATCACGCGCATACGTCATCATACCGCGACGTTTCAGCCGGATATTTCCCGGGAAGTTTTAAAAGTCACTTTATAAGTTAACCCGGCCGTATTGGCATGTGTTGCAATGTTAAGATTTCATCATTGATGTATAAACTATCAGACTGCGTGGTCGCTAGTAGTAGGTTTCAGTAGGCCTTTAACTTCCCATTGTAAATTTACGGAAAGTTTCCGGAAATTTACCGGAAACTTTCCAACCCTTTGCAACCCTAACTTTATAATTGTTCGACGACTCACCCCCTAATTCGGTGCACACCTTCAGGGCTCTGACGAGCACATGTCCGTCAAATTTGAGCAGGATTGTTTGAAAAACGTCAAGCCAAACTTCTCTGTGCAGGCCAGTGTTGGCCTCAGGATTACGGGACAAAAAGTGGCAGAATTATGGCTCAGGCATGTTTTGTTTTGAAACTATTTCAGTTGTGTCGCCTCCACATGATGTGCCATCAGCATTTGCAGCAATAAAAAAGACGTTTCCCAAAGTGCGTTGTAGCGTTTAAAGGCAGATGGACTGTGTTGTAAAAGTCTCACGGTTATTATTCGAGCTTTAATAGGCCACAGATGCTCTTAATGGCGCCACGTCAAAGTCAAAGGAGGTCATGACGTGAGGCGTCAACCTCTTTCTGAGCGTGTGACAATCCATCAGACAATCAATCAGACAATCAATCAGACAATCAATCAGACCCATTTCTGATAATGGCACATTCAAGTTCCTTTGCAATTAAGAAGAAAACATTCTCGGCCATATCATTGAACTTCTTTCTAATCCTTCTCATTCATATTTTACTTTAATGTTTTGTTGATTGATTGATTTTTATTTTATTCCTTTGTTTGATTTCTTATGAATAAAAGAAATAAATGAACTGAACTAAACGGTATTTGTCTATAAAAGTGTTATAAGTACATCTCTGCATGACAGTGTATCCTTATTAATATAAAATAACCTTGTTCACATCGTTTTTAGTCCGTAGCAGAAAACATTTAAAGTGCTTCAATTTGCCTGAAATTAAATCAAAACATAAATATGTTTTTAAAATATGACATTTTTTTGGCCTACTTTAGCTATTTAATACTGAAAAATTAAATTAAACAAACTCAATAAATATGAAAAAAATCAAATTGACCAGCAACAATAACACAGGAGAACACTAGCAATGCAGCTAATGTTAGCAATCAATTCTACCTCTAAATCACTTTCAAAATACATTCAAAAAGTGTCAACAATACTTCATTTACGTTGTGTAACATGTATAATAACAAACTGTACAACATTGTTATTGTGAGAGTGAACACTGAGGAACTATTTTTCTAGCGTACTAACACATCAGCGTGCTACGGCATTAGCCGGAAACGCTAACTACGGCAAGAGATAAGCTAGCTTCTACAACAACACAAAACATGTTTGAGTTAGTAACACACAACACTGTGATAGAACAATCTTAGAGTTAGTAACACACAACACTGTGATAGAACAATCTTAGAGTTAGTAACACACAACACTGTGATAGAACAATCTTAGAGTTAGTAACACACAACATTGTGATAGAACAATCTTAGAGTTTGTAACACACAACACTGTGATAGAACAATCTTAGAGTTAGTAACACACAACACTGTGATAAAACAATCTTAGAGTTAGTAACACACAACATTGTGATAGAACAATCTTAGAGTTTGTAACACACAACACTGTGATAGGACAATCTTAGAGTTAGTAACACACAACACTGTGATAGAACAATCTTAGAGTTAGTAACACACAACACTGTGATAGAACAATCTTAGAGTTAGTAACACACAACACTGTGATAGAACAATCTTAGAGTTAGTAACACACAACACTGTGATAGAACAATATTAGAGTTAGTAACACACAACACTGTGATAGAACAATCTTAGAGTTAGTAACACACAACACTGTGATAGAACAATCTTAGAGTTAGTAACACACAACACTGTGATAGAACAATCTTAGAGTTAGTAACACACAACACTGTGATAGAACAATCTTAGAGTTAGTAACACACAACACTGTGATAGAACAATATTAGAGTTAGTAACACACAACACTGTGATAGAGCAATATTAGAGTTAGTAACACACAACACTGTGATAGAACAATCTTAGAGTTAGTAACACACAACACTGTGATAGAACAATCTTAGAGTTAGTAACACACAACACTGTGATAGAACAATATTAGAGTTAGTAACACACAACACTGTGATAGAACAATATTAGAGTTAGTAACACACAACACTGTGATAGAACAATCTTAGAGTTAGTAACACACAGCACTGTGATAGGACAATCTTAGAGTTAGTAACACACAACACTGTGATAGAACAATCTTAGAGTTAGTAACACACAACACTGTGATAGAACAATATTAGAGTTAGTAACACACAACATTGTGATAGGACAATATTAGAGTTAGTAACACACAACACTGTGATAGGACAATCTTAGAGTTAGTAACACACAACACTGTGATAGAAAAATCTTAGAGTTAGTAACACACAACACTGTGAAAGGACAATCTTAGAGTTAGTAACACACAACACTGTGATAGAACAATCTTAGAGTTAGTAACACACAACACTGTGATAGAACAATCTTAGAGTTAGTAACACACAACACTGTGATAGGACAATCTTAGAGTTAGTAACACACAACACTGTGATAGAACAATCTTAGAGTTAGTAACACACAACACTGTGATAGAACAATCTTAGAGTTAGTAACACACAACACTGTGATAGAACAATCTTAGAGTTAGTAACACACAACACTGTGATAGAACAATATTAGAGTTAGTAACACACAACACTGTGATAGAACAATCTTAGAGTTAGTAACACACAACACTGTGATAAAACAATCTTAGAGTTAGTAACACACAACACTGTGATAGAACAATCTTAGAGTTAGTAACACACAACAATCTTAGAGTTAGTAACACCCAACACTGTGATAGAACACCAATCAGTACTGAGTGAAAAACATGAACAATCATATTACAGTATCTGTAAAGTATTATTTCATCTTTTGTTTGTACACAGCTAGCCAGACAGTGTATGTAGTGTAGTTGTAATAACACACATGATGTGTATCATGATCAATATTAAAGTGACTCTCTCCGTGGACACTTGTACGTCTGGTCCAGCTGTTTTAGCACTCCATTTATGTCTAAATAGCTTGTCTCCAAGTTCCATATTTATAGCGTCCAAATCACTTCCATCTCTCTCTCCTGGCGTCTGTCTGCTCCAACGTGTCACTCTTCCTTCCTGCTGGCTTCTATAAGCAGCACTTCATCCTCCATATATTCAGCCTCAAAAAGATAAGGTAGTGAATCCTCATCTGTCCAAAAATAGTCGTCTTTGTGGTTTGTTACCAAGTCTGCCAAGATTACTACACACTCGTGTTTGATTCCGGAAGTAGAAACACACATGTTGGCAGAAGTCAGACGTATGTTGCTATGGAAACATCAATTAATGTGTGGAAGAAATAGGTCCCTGTAATGATTAAAATGATCAAAATACGGTAAATATTGTACATATTACATATTGTTATGAAGGTGTCTGTTACTACATTATATATATACTTGCAGTGTGTATATTGTACATATTACATATTGTTATGAAGGTGTCTGTTACTACATGATATATATACTTGCAGTGTGTATATTGTACATATTACATATTGTTATGAAGGTGTCTGTTACTACATGATATATATACTTGCAGTGTGTATATTGTACATATTACATATTGTTATGAAGGTGTCTGTTACTACATTATATATATACTTGCAGTGTGTATATTGTACATATTACATATTGTTATGAAGGTGTCTGTTACTACATTATATATATACTTGCAGTGTGTATATTGTACATATTACATATTGTTATGAAGGTGTCTGTTACTACATTATATATATACTTGCAGTGTGTATATTGTACATATTACATACTGTTATGAAGGTGTCTGTTCCTACATTATATATATACTTGCAGTGTGTATATTGTACATATTACATACTGTTATGAAGGTGTCTGTTCCTACATTATATATATACTTGCAGTGTATATATTGTACATATTACATATTGTTATGAAGGTGTCTGTTACTACATGATATATATACTTGCAGTGTGTATATTGTACATATTACATATTGTTATGAAGGTGTCTGTTACTACATTATATATATACTTGCAGGATGTATATTGTACATATTACATATTGTTATGAAGGTGTCTGTTACTACATTATATATATACTTGCAGTGTGTATATACAACGTTGATGAAGTAGTTTTCGAGATTTGAAGGCTACAACGTTGACTCCAATTCGTCCCATTTTTTTTAAACGTTTTTATCATCTTTAAAATGTCTAAAAAGAAGACAAGTTTTCATGTCTCTCATAATGATTGTGAACGATACAATTCCCCTTTTAACCTACAAAACAAAAATGAACAAACAATGTGTGCAGATTTTTTATTAAAATAAATACAACTAATGAAGTCATGAATTATGGCTGCAATGCAGTGAGGTTTGAAGCTTCATGATACTGATAAAGCACGTTGCAGGGGTCACATGCACCACGCCCCACTCTTTGAGAAGGACTAAATTAAACAAACATTTGGACTAATCCTGGCATAAAAGGGGCCCGTTGCGCAATAAAGCACCTGACGACCGTGCAGCAGCTTCCATGTTTAAGTTGGCGGCCCACTTCATCGATGACATCACATCAACAAACAAAGGGCGTGGGCTAATACGACACATCCCGGATTGATTTCCTGCTTCTTTTTCATGTTTGCTTGGACTTGTCTTTTGTTGATGGTTAATTTGTAAGTCACTCATCACTGCTGTGACTTCTCCTCGCTGCTAACACCAATACAGTGTAAGTACATGCTAACATCAATGTAAGTACATGCTAACACCAATACAATGTAAGTACATGCTAACATCAATGTAAGTACACGCTAACACCAATACAATGTAAGTACATGCTAACATCAATGTAAGTACATGCTAACACCAATACAATGTAAGTACATGCTAACATCAATGTAAGTACATGCTAACATCAATACAATGTAAGTACATGCTAACATCAATGTAAGTACATGCTAACATCAATGGAAGTACATGCGGCGTTGTGCCGTGTTTGATACAACTGCACATTTCAGAGTGGCCTTTTATTGTGGCAGCCTAAGACACACCTGTGCAATAATCATGCGGTTTAATCAGCCACACCTGTGAGGTGGGATGGATTATTGTGGCAGAGAAGAAATGCTCACTAACACAGATTTTAGACGGATTTGTCAGCAATATTTGAGAGGAATAAATATTTTGTATTTTTCATTTTTGAGTTCTACTCATGAAAAATGGGAGCAAAAACAAAAGTGTTGCGTTTATAGTTTGGTTGAGTATATATGAACTCAGATAAGGTCAAACGTTAGTGTCCATCAAGGCTTAGCAGGTTCCAGGTGTTAAGATGAAGGCTTTCACATGTTTTAACACTGAAGATGATTATCTTGGAGCAAAAAAAAGGACCAAAAAGTCTGTAGAGGTTTCCCTCTTGTGGTTTCTCCTGACCCAAATAGATCTGCTCGGAAGCCTGGGTGTTTGGGTTGAACAATCTTTTATTGTGCTAACACACCAGGTCTCAGTCCCTGAATGTCCGGTGTGCGTCTGCTGCATAACTGCAACTCCCAACAACGGTGTCTCGCTCCGGCTGCTTCTAATTAGCATGGCAGGCGATTGGATGATCTCCCCAGCTGGGTAATCCAATCACCTGCCAGCTGTGCTTCCAGGCCGGTCCTGACACACCCCGCTCCGCGGCAGGCCCGCAGACCACGCCCCCCCCCACAACGTCCATTTGGGATCATGTTTATTTGCCAGATTTCATACCAATAACTACAATGACCAAATGTACGGATGAGTAAAGTCATTTTGCAGTTGATTTGAGTAAAAGTGTGACTGTGATCCAGCACGGCCAAGGTGGGGCTTTCCAACCAGAGATAATAGGAGACTAAGACCAGAAACTAAGATCTGTTTGAGGTTAGTCGGCTTTCATGGACGACAAGCTGGTGTGACTGGAATTATCATGAAGCGTAAAGCTGCAACATAATATCAGTCAAATCCAGGTCACCTGGGAGGTTTCTCCTCTTTCTCTAAGCTCCTTCTCTCCATCTGCCTGGCTGCAGGTTTAGGCCATGAAGACTCCTTTCTTATTTCCAATTTCAAGGCTACAAACTGGTACTTACTGTTTGTTTATGTGTAACTTAGGGTGGCAGTAATATACGGCTGTGTTTAAATTACATGAAGAGTCCTTCATCGCCGCTGACGGCCCAAAAGTGCCAGCGCCTCAAGGAGGAGAACATAGTGTGATGGTGGAAGAGGAGGTCCAAAGTACAACGTCTCATTGTGTCATCCTGTTTTTGTGCTCATCCTTTCTATGAAACCAATCAATCAATCCAAGTTATAACCTTAACCCTTATAGGCCTTCATCACAAATGTCTCAAAGGGCTGCACAAGCCACGACATCCTGGCCTCAGATCCCACATCAGGCCAAGAGAAACCTCAACCCAGTGGGAACTACGAGACACCTTGGAAGGGACCGCAAATGTGGTGAGCAGTGCAATAGATGCCGAGTGGACACCATCAATAATGTGAGAGTCCAGTCCATAGTGGGCTCAGCAGGGGGTCATCTGGCAGCTAGACAGGTCACTGAGACTGATGCATAAGGACTGGTCCAACAACCTCCTCCGTGGAAACTGATCCGTGGCCACCTCATCATGTGGAGAGGGGGTAGCAGAAAAGAGAGACGGCAGATCAACTGTACAAATAAGTGTATAATTGTTAGGTTGTCAAATGTTAAGGTGGTATTATTAAATAGGTGTATAATTGTTTGGTTGTCAAATGTTAAGGTGGTATTATTAAATAAGTGTATAATTGTTTGATTGTCAAATGTTAAGGTGGTATTATTAAATAGGTGTGTAATTGTTAGGTTGTCAAATGTTAAGGTGGTATTATTAAATAAGTGTATAATTGTTTGGTTGTCACATGTTAAGGTGGTATTATTAAATAAGTGTATAATTGTTTGGTTGTCAAATGTTAAGGTGGTATTATTAAATAGGTGTGTAATTGTTAGGTTGTCAAATGTTAAGGTGGTATTATTAAATAGGTGTGTAATTGTTTGGTTGTCAAATGTTAAGGTGGTATTATTAAATAGGTGTGTAATTGTTTGGTTGTCAAATGTTAAGGTGGTATTATTAAATAGGTGTGTAATTGTTTGGTTGTCAAGTGTTAAGGTGGTATTATTAAATAGGTGTGTAATTGTTTGGTTGTCAAATGTTAAGGTGGTATTATTAAATAGGTGTGTAATTGTTTGGTTGTCAAATGTTAAGGTGGTATTATTAAATAAGTGTATAATTGTTTGGTTGTCAAATGTTAAGGTGGTATTATTAAATAGGTGTGTAATTGTTAGGTTGTCAAATGTTAAGGTGGTATTATTAAATAGGTGTGTAATTGTTTGGTTGTCAAATGTTAAGGTGGTATTATTAAATAAGTGTATAATTGTTTGGTTGTCAAATGTTAAGGTGGTATTATTAAATAGGTGTGTAATTGCTTGGTTGTCAAATGTTAAGGTGGTATTATTAAATAGGTGTGTAATTGTTTGGTTGTCAAATGTTAAGGTGGTATTATTAAATAGGTGTGTAATTGTTTGGTTGTCAAATGTTAAGGTGGTATTATTAAATAGGTGTGTAATTGTTTGGTTGTCAAATGTTAAGGTGGTATTATTAAATAGATGTCGGTGTCCAGCAGAACCGATAATTAGCATTTCCGTTTTCTTAGCGTTGAGTTGCAAAAAGTTGCTGGACATCCATTGTTTAATTTAATTTAGACACGCCTCCAGGTGATTGTTTAATTTAATATAGACACGCCTCCAGGTGATTGATAAATTTAATTTAGACACGCCTCCAGGTGATTGTTTAATTTAATTTAGACACGCCTCCAGGTGATTGATTAATTTAATTTAGACACGCCTCCAGGTGATTGTTTAATTTAATTTAGACACGCCTCCAGGTGATTGTTTAATGTCATTAAGACACGCCTCCAGCTGACTACAATCTGGTGTGTTGGTCAGCTTTAGGGGCATGTAGAGTTGGGTGTCATCATCATAACAGTGAAAGCTAACACGTATGATGTCATCAGCATAACAGTGAAAGCGAACACGTATGATGTCATCAGCATAACAGTGAAAGCTAACACGTATGATGTCATCAGCATAACAGTGAAAGCTAACACGTATGATGTCATCAGCATAACAGTGAAAGCTAACACGTATGATGTCATCATCATAACAGTGAAAGCTAACACGTATGATGTCATCATCATAACAGTGAAAGCTAACACGTATGATGTCATCAGCATAACAGTGAAAGCTAGCACGTATGATGTCATCATCATAACAGTGAAAGCTAACACGTATGATGTCACCTAGCGGCAGCATGTAGATACTAAAGAGTGCAGGGCCAAGAACTGAACCCTGGGGAACTCCGCACGTTACCTTAACATAGTCCGAGGTCACATTGTTATGGGAGACACATTGCATCCTGTCAGTAAGATAAGAGTTAAACCAAGACAAGGCTAAGTCTGACATACCAACACGTGTTTTGATACTCTCTAATAAAATATTATGATGGACGCTATGGAAAGCGGCGCTAAGATCAAGAAGCAGCAACATAGATGACATCCATCGTTAGCAATAGATCATTAGTCATTTTTGCGAGGGCTGTCTCCGTAGAGTGATTTGCCCTGAAACCGGATTGAAAAGGTTCACAGAGATTGTTAGACGCTAAGTGTTCATTTAGCTGCTGTGCAACTATTTTTTTGAGGATTTTCGAGATAAAGGGAAGGTGGTTTACCATGAGATCAGGATGGAGGTTAGGTCTTTTGAGCAGAGGATGAATAACTGCTTTTTTGAATGCTAGGGGAACAGTGCCAGAGGAAAGTGATACGTTTATAATATTTAACACTGATGGTCCTAATATTACAAAACAGTTCCTTGATAAGTTTCCCAGGAAGTGGGTCAAGTAAACATGTTGTTTGTTTTATCCCACTTACACACCTTAGGAGTTCCTCTAATGTTATTTCAATCAAAAAGAGAAAGACTATTTTGGAGGGCAGTGTCCGTGGTATATACAGTCGTATTTGTGTTAATAGAACACAGTTGTAGCTTTAATCTCCTTTCTAATGACTTCAATTTTCTTATTAAAGAAATTCACAAAGTCATCCGCCGAGTGGGTGGAGCCACTGGGAGGAAAAATAATAATACAAGAAGATATATAAATATTTGCTATTATTGACATTTATTTCATATCCATTTTGGAATATTAGGAGCCATAATTGATTTTAAATATTCCACTTTCTGCTGAAAAATAATTCCTTCTCACAAGAATTTTGTAGGAAATAATACAGAAAAAATACAAGAAATCAAATGAAATTTCCAGAAATATTTACCATTATTGACATGTACAGAAATAATAGCTGTATTTCAGATTTATCATAGACATAAAACCTCCTTAAAGTGTTTTAATCAATCAGAAATATCAAGCAGGTAAAATGTGGAGAGTGTGTTTAGCATTTTTCCCATCATGCATTGTAATGGATTTAAATAAGTGTCATTCAAAGTTCAGTGAGCAAGTTGTGTTATGTGTGACCATGTTTGTGCACCATGACTAGGGGAGGTTGTTTGGACTGGGTCATATAAGTTTCAATCCTTGGCCAGCAGACGGTGACACATTGACATCTGGCAACTTGTGGATTAATTGTATTTTATATGAGAAATGAGCCGTAGTTTGGACAGCCCTTGTTTGTGCCAAAGTGTAGTTGGAAAGCCAACACAAGATAGATTCATAGACAAAAGTTTGTAGTACAAAACCAACTTTTGACTGTTACTTTTTGAATAAAAAACACAAAACAATTAATTTTATTCCGGCACAAACTCGTGAAACTTTTCCAGTTTGAAGGCTGGGAAAGAATGTAGCGGACGACACCTGAGGGAGGACGAGGTGTGTGCGGCGAGGAGTCATCACAAGGTGTGCTCAGCTTCCGCCCACCTGGTGTCCCCGTGGCGTGCGGCGTGCTCCCACGCGTCCTCGCCTGGGAGGGCGTGCACATTAGCATCTCATCACTCTCCATCCTGCTAATGTGCTGTCATGGCCGCACATCATCAGTCAGTAAACGCCACACTTGATGATCAGCCCCCGGGCGTGGTCATCGCCCCCTGCTGGCCTGGCCGTGTTCCTGCGGGCCGCAAACATCAACGACGTAAGCGTTGGAGCGTGGTTAAGCACATGATGTAAAAGATAATTGCAGGCTATAAAGTTTGCGAGGCCACCTGCTGAGTGTGATATTTAAATACGGGCTGGCTAATTGCGTACAGCGTGTTGCTGTTTACATCAACAACATCACAATGCATCATCATAATGCTGCCTTCAGGGACTTTGGCCATAATGAGGATAATGAGCTTTCTTAAGAATAAACTTAACTGAAGTGGTTGTGTTTCTTTGCTTCCTCTGGGCTAAAAAGGACATTATTCATGTCTGGCCTGCGGTTGTTGTTGAGGGAATGTTGCTGAGCTTTGTTTGCTACTTCAAATACTTCTTCTTTTTCTAAAACTTTTGCTTCTGTTGTTGGAGAAGTGATCCAAATAATTGTTATTCTGATCATTCACATGCTCTTCTAATCATTAATTGATTATTATAATTATGATTATAGATTTCCATTGTTGTTGTTTTCACGCCCTTCTTCTCCATCACATTTCATCCACTCAGAAGTGTTCCATAACAGAAAATCCGTCCTTTGATAATATATAGAGCAGGGGTCAGCAACCTTTTTGAAAGCAAGAGCTACTTCTTGGGTAGTGATTAATGCGAAGGGCTACCAGTTTGATACACACTTCAATAAATTGCCAGAAATAGCCAATTTGCTCAATTTACCTTTAACTCTATGTTATTATTAATAATTAATGATATTTACACTTAATTGAACGGTTTAAAAGAGGAGAAAACACGAAAAAAATGACTATTAAATTTTGAAACATAGTTTATCTTCAATCTCGACTCTTTAAAATTCAAAATTCAACCGGAAAAAAGAAGAAAAAAACTGGCTAATTCCAATCTTTTTGAAAAAATTAAAAACATTTTTTATGGAACATCATTAGTAATTTTTCCTGATTAAGATTAATTTTAGAACTTTGATGACATGTTTTAAATAGGTTAAAATCCAATCTGCACTTTGTTAGAATATATAACAAATTGGACCAAGCTATATTTCTAACAAAGACAAATCATTATTTCTTCTAGATTTTCCAGAACAAAAATTTTAAAAGAAATTTAAAAGACTTTGAAATAAGATTTAAATTTGATTCTACAGATTTTTTAGATTTGCCAGAATAATTTTTTTGAATTGTAATCATAATAAGTTTGAAGAAATATTTCA
>NC_084739.1:62269556-62329556 GCF_033978785.1 Entelurus aequoreus
TTACTTCTGTAATGAATGAAGTTGTCAAAGCATTTCATGTTTACTTGGTGTTAAAAGTTCATCACTTTTGATAAAAACTAAAATACTATTTCAGCATTTTGATATAATTAGTCAATAAATATTACAATTGAAATATGTTGTCAAATAATTTCATGTAAACTTACTTTTAAAATGTCATAATATTAATTGACAATGAAACAGTTCAATTACACCATTATTGAATATTTTTTATTGATTAATAATAGTATTAGTAAATGTTATGATTTCAAATGAAGGAAGTTGTCAAATAATTTAATATCTTATTTTTAAAATGTCATAACAATCATTGTCCATGAAACTATTCAAGAAGACACTTATTAAAAAAACACTTACTATTCATTCAATATTGTTTCAGATTGTGTCAAAACATAGGGATGTCCGATAATGGCTTTTTGCCGATATCCGATATTGTCCAACTCTTTAATTACCGATACCGATATCAACCGATACCGATATCAACCGATATATACAGTCGTGGAATTAACACATTATTATGCCTAATTTGGACAACCAGGTATGGTGAAGTTAAGGTACTTTTTAAAAAAAATTATAAAATAAAGTAAGATAAATAAATTAAAAACATGTTCTTGAATAAAAAAGAAAGTAAAACAATATAAAAACAGTTACATAGAAACTAGTAATTAATGAAAATGAGTAACATTAACTGTTAAAGGTTAGTACTATTAGTGGAGCAGCAGCACGCACAATCATGTGTGCTTACGGACTGTATCCCTTGCAGACTGTATTGATATATATTGATATATTGATAATATTAATAACTGTATCCCTTGCAGACTGTATTGATATATATTGATATATAATGTAGGAAGCAGAATATTAATAACAGAAAGAAACAACCCTTTTGTGTGAATGAGGAGGGAGGTTTTTTGGGTTGGTGCATTAATTGTAAGTGTATTTTGTGTTTTTTATGTTGATTTAATTTAAAAAAAACAAAAAAAAACAAAAAAAACAAAAAAAAACGATACCGATAATAAAAAAAACGATACCGATAATTTACGATATTACATTTTAACACATTTATCGGCCGATAATATCGGCAGGCCGATATTATCGGACATCCCTAGTATTAAAATATGTTTATTAACCCACTTTTTGTCATGATCTGTGGTCTGGATCATGTTTTTTTGTTATTTTCTGTTTAAGACTCTATTAGTTCCTGTTTGTTTTAGTTTCCATGACGACTGATTAGTTTCACCTGTCTTATGTGTTGGGATCACATACCTGCTCTAATCAGAGACTATTATTTCAGCCTGTTTTGCCAGTTAGTCGTCCTGGCTCTGTTTTGACTTCTCTTGCCATAGTTCATGCTGTTCCATTCATGCCGTGTCCAGTAAGTCTTTTTGTTTCATGTCCATAGTTCTTGCTCTTTGTTTAAAGCCACAGTTTAGTGAGTTTTTTTTTCATGTTTTTAGTTTCATGTTTCATGTCCATAGTTTATGCTAAGTCTTAGCCTTTGTTTCCTGCGTTAAGTTGTGCCTTCGCCTTGAGCGCTTTTTGTAGTATTTTGAGTTTGAAGAATTCAATAATGTTCCTACCTTCAAGCCTTGTCCAGTATAGTCCGATTGCATCCCGGGAGAACAATCCTCGCAGTAAGCTGCGAAAACCCCCTCGTCATGACACTTTTAAACATTCATTGACACTAAAACTGTCAGTAATCCCCTCATCCAAACAATTTTTGAAAATACTATTCAAATGGTTTGGATGTCAAAACATGTATTTAAACAAATATGTGTTATAATTGAATGTTCCTTTCATTAATGAACATAAAACATTTCAATTACCGCTGACCAAAAACTCAATACCTGTTTTCAACTTTGTATCAAGTTAATGACAGTAGATTGTTTTAAAACATGCATTCAAAAGAACTTTACCTTAATTATAACTTACCGTATTTTAGGGACTATAATGCACACTTAAAATCCACTTAAAACCGACAGTGCGCCTTCTAACCCGGTGCACCATGTGAAGGCACCATTAATGCTGAAAGGTACATACAACTTTTGATGTACAGCTTAAGTTGTTCAACAGTCTCACTTCTCATATTTTAGCCTTCAACATTTTCAATGTCTGGACTACAGGCAGGCCTGTCTAGTACCCGCACTCTTTTACTATGAAGCCACGCTGTTGTAACACCTGGCTTGGCATTGTCTTGCTAAAATAAGCAGGGGCGTCCATGATAACAACATATGTTGCTCCAAAAGCTGTATGTACCTTTCAGCATTAATGGCGCCTTCACAGATGTGTAAGTTACCCATGTCTTGGCCACTAATACACCCCCATACCATCACACATGCTGCCTTTTACACTTTCACCCTAGAACAATCCGGATGGTTCTTTTCCTCTTTGGTCCGGAGGACACTACGTCCACAGTTTCCAAAAACAATTTGAAATGTGGACTCGACTTTTCCACTTTGCATCAGTCCATCTTAGATGAGCTCAGGCCCAGCGAAGAGTTTCTGGGTGTTGTTGATAAATGTATTTGGCTTTGCATAGTAGAGTTTTAACTTGCACTTACAGATGTAGCGACCAACTGTAGTTACTGACAGTGGTTTTCTGAAGTGTTCCTGAGCCCATGTGGTGATATCCTTTACACACTGATGTGGCTTTTTGATGCAGTACAGCCTGAGGGATCCAAGGTGTGTAATATCATGGCTTACGTGCAGTGATTTCTCCACATTCTCTGAACCTTTTGAGGATATTACGGAGCGTAGATGGTGAAATCCCTAAATTCCTTGCAATAACTGCTTGAGAAATGTTGTTCTTAAACTATTTGCTCAGGCATTTGTTGACAAAGTGGTGACCCTCGCCCCGTCCTTGTTTGTGAATGACTGAAGCTATTTTTATACCCAATCATGGCACCCACCTGTTCCCAATTAGCCTGTTCACCTGTGGGATGTTCCAAATAAGTCTTTGATGAGGATTCCTCAACTTTCTCACTCTTTTTTGCCACTTGTGCCAGCTTTTTTGAAACATGTTGCAGCCATCAAATTCCAAATGAGCTAATATTTGCAAAAAATAACAACGTTTACCAGTTGGAACGTTTAATATCTTGTCTTTGCAGTCTATTCAATTGAATATAAGTTGAAAAGGATTTGTTGTATTCTCTGTTTATTTAGCATTTACACAACGTGACAACTTCACTGCTTTTGGCTTTTTGTATATTACTTCAAATATAATTGGTTTTGTTGAATAAAAATCTAGCAAACATTAAATAAATTCAAATACAAATAAGGCAACACTTCAGATATAAATCATCTACATCATGATTTGTCTGAGAGGCTGGATAGAATGGATTTAAAATATATATATATATATTTTTTTTAAACCATTTTTAAAATTTGTTTTATTTTTTTTAATCGATTTTTGATCATGGCTACAGGTAAAAATTGATTTGAAAATATATTTTTGCCACCCCGAGTGAGCAGGTCTCTGTTGGCGTTCCTGCGGGTGGACGGCAAGCAGAAGGTGTTTGTTATGCGAGAAGGAATGTTCCGCATCAGCTGACATCTTTGACATAAACACACAATATTCCCTGCCTGTGCTGGGGAGGAAGGAGCTGGAGGTGCGACTTCTGGAACATTCCCAGCGAGAAGGAGAGTCTTAGCTGTCATTTCAAGAGCTGCGGCGTGTTTACACTTGGAGACGTGCAGGCTTCCTTTTAAGGTCGCTCGCCACCCTGCCCCGTGACTGACAGTAGTGCAGCAGCGGGGTCACAAGTCGTGTCTCGCCTCACGCCAAAAACAAGCTGCTTCTGCCATGAGCTGTCGCGTCATCACAATGGAGGCCAATTTACGGCGGCTTTTTATTTGGAGGCACGCTGGCCCTCATCCAGCTGCAGATTTACTGGAAGAGGAAGAAAAGAATGTGCAGTTATTTTCAAGTGCTTGCAGGGTCTTTGGCTTTGACATATCCCGGAGCATTTCTTCCACACACACACGCCGACTGTCACGGCGTGTGTGAAGACTTCCAGCAGCTCGTCACCCGCACGGAGACCCTCCACAGTGCAGAAATATTCCTCTTTTCATGGCAGCTTCTTCACCTCACAGCGTATTCAATGATTAGGTCTCACCTGCACTGTCCAGGTGTAAACTTCCTCAGGTGACATGAAGCCAGGCGTCAATCATAAAGATGATTATTTATTGAACATAAACCAGCACTGATTACAAAAAGAACTGCAAACCGAGGGACTCATTAAAAAAACTAATGACAAATATATTTACATACAAATAAGCAGCGCTACAATAAATACATTCTCGCTAAATTGATGAGAATAATGAATAAATGTTTCTTGGATAAACTATCAATAAAAATGCAAATGACAATACAGCTTTTCCACTTAAATCATCATTTGTTAAGAAACTTCTGCTCCAGACTTTTGCTTCTGCTTCTTCAGAGTTATAATAATAATAATAATAACAATAATAATAATTAGGGATGTCCGATAATGGCTTTTTTGCCGATATCAGATATACAGATATTGTCCAACTCTTAATTACGGATACCGATATCAACCGATACCAATATATACAGTCGTGGAATTAACACATTATTATGCCTAATTTGGACAACCAGGTATGGTGAAGATAAGGTCCTTTTTAAAAAAATAAATAAAATAAAATAAGATAAATAAATAAATAAAAAATTATTGTATAAAAAAGAAAGTAAAACAATATAAAAACAGTTCCATAGAAACTAGTAATGAATGAAAATGAGTAAAATGAAGTGTTAAAGGTTAGTACTATTAGTGGAGCAGCAGCACGCACAATCATGTGTGCTTACGGACTGTATCCCTTGCAGACTGTATTGATATATATTGATACATAATGTAGGAACCAGAATATTAATAACAGAAAGAAACAACCCTTTTGTGTGAATGAGTGTAAATGGGGGAGGGAGGTTTTTGGCTTGGTGCACTAATTGTAAGTGTATCTTGTGTTTTTTATGTTGATTTAATAAAAACGAACAAAAAAAACAATACCGATAATAAAAAAAACGATACCGATAATTTCCAATATTACATTTTAAAGGCCTACTGAAATGAATTTTTTAAAATTTAAACGGGGATAGCAGATCCATTCTATGTGTCATACTTGATCATTTAGCCATATTGCCATATTTTTGCTGAAAGAATTTAGTAGAGAACATCGACGATAAATATCGCAACTTTTGGTATCTGATAAAAAAAGCCTTGCCTGTACCGGAAGTAGCGTGACGTAGTCGGTTGATAGCCTCCTCATATTTTCCTATTGTTTTCAATGCAGCTAGAGCGATTCGGACCGAGAAAGCGACGATTACCCCATTAATTTCAGCGAGGATGAAAGATTCGTGGATGAGGAACGTTAGAGTGACGGACTAGAATGCAGTGCAAGACATACCGTATTTTCCGCACCATAAGCCGCACCTAAAAACCACAATTTTTGTCAAAAGCAGACAGTGCGGCTAATAACCCGGTGCGCCTTATATATGGATTAATATTCATATTTATTTTCATAAGGTTTAGGTCTCGCAACTACGGTAAACAGCCGCCATCTTTTTTCCCCGAAAAAAGAGGAAGCGCTTCTTCTTCTACGGTAAGCAACCGCCCCCATAGAAGAGGAAGCACTTCTTCTTCTACTGTAAGCAACCGCCAAGGTGAGCACCCGCCCCCGTAGAAGAAGAAGCTCGCGGATATTTAATTTCATTTGTGTGTTTCTGTAAAGACAAAAAAATGTCTCCTCCTAAGAGACACGCGTACAAGGTTCCACTGACTTTTGATATTCATGTGAACCGCACTGTGGATACAACGGGAACACGTACGGTGAATATTCGCACCACAGGGAATGAGAAGTCGTCCTACTGTGGTTCTAGCTTGCCATGCTAACGGCCAGAAACTTCCGCCCACGGTGATATTCAAAAGGAAGACCTTGCCAAAAGAGAACTTTCCAGCCGGCGTCATCATAAAAGATAACTCGAAGGGATGGATGGATGAAGAAAAGATGAGCGAGTGGTTGATAGACGTTTACGCGAAGAGACCGGGTGACTTTTTTCACGCAGCGCCGTCCCTGTTGATCTACGACTGCATGCGCGTCCACATCATCGATGGTGTCAAAAAACAAGTGAAGCACACCGAAGAAGAATAATTCGAGGGATTTGTGGATGAGTAATAACTTAAGAAAGTAAGCTTTAAATGTTTATTTTGTGTGTTGTGTGACACTAATGTATGAGCAATGTTGAGTTATTGATGTTGCTATTGCTCTGCACTATTTTGAGTGTTACTATTTTTGTGATTGCACATTTACACATTACATTTTGGGAGTGAACAGAGTTGTTAGAACGCTGGTTTGTAATATATTATTAAAGTTTGACTGACCTATCTGACTGTTTTGTTGACATTCCCTTTAGCGTAGCGTAGGTGCGGCTAATAGCACGGGGCGGCTAATAGGTAAACAAAGTTTTGAAATATGCCGTTCATTAAACGTGCGGCTAATAACACGGGGCGCCTTATGGTGCGGAAAATACGGTATCTTTTTTCGCTCTGACCGTAACTTAGGTACAAGCTGGCTCATTGGATTCCACACTCTCTCCTTTTTCTATTGTGGATCACGGATTTGTATTTTAAACCACCTGGGATACTATATCCTCTTGAAAATGAGAGTCGAGAACGCGAAATGGACATTCACAGTGACTTTTATCTCCACGACAATACATCGGCGAAGCTCTTTAGCTACGGAGCTAACGTGATAGCATCGTGCTTTAACTGCATATAGAAACAAAAGAAATAAAACCCTGACTGGAAGGATAGATAGAAAATCAACAATACTATTAAACCATGGACATGTAACTACACGGTTAATGCTTTCCAGCCTGGCGAAGGTTAACAATGCTGTTGCTAACGACGCCATTGAAGCTAACTTAGCAACCGGACCTCACAGAGCTATGCTAAAAACATTAGCTATCCACCTACGCCAGCCAGCCCTCATCTGCTCATCAACACCCGTGCTCACCTGCGTTCCAGCGATCGACGGTGCGACGAAGGACCTCACCCAATCACAGATGCGGTCGGCGAGACGGAGGAAGTTAAGGTGAGTTCGGCGGCTAGCGCGTATGCTATCCATCTCTGTCCTCCTGGCTGTGTTGCTGTAGTCCGCCGCTAATACACCGATCCCACCTACAACGTTCTTCTTTGCAGTCTTCATTGTTCATTAAACAAATTGCAAAAGATTCACCAACACAGATGTCCAGAATACTGTGGAAATTTGAGATGAAAACACAGCTTTTTCTATTGGATTCAATGGGGTACCAATACTTCCGTATCAACTGATTCCGTCACGCACATACGTCATCATCCAAAGCCGTTTTCAACCGGAAGTTTAGCGGGAAATGTAAAATGTCACTTTATAAGTTAACCCGGCATGTGTTGCAATGTTAAGATTTAATCATTGATATATAAACTATCAGACTGCGTGGTCGCTAGTAGTGGCTTTCAGTAGGCCTTTAAAACATTTATCGGCTGATAATATCGGCAGGCCGATATTATTGGACATCTCTAATAATAATAGATTGTATTTGTAAAAACACTTTACATTGAGCAAACAACCTCAAAGTGCTACAGTGTATTAAAAAAATAAAAAGATAATAAAAATGGATAAAAATAAAAACTAGAACAGCCAAATAGCTAGAACTAGCACCCATATATCTAAAAAAAAAAAGGCTTTTTTAAAAAGAAGGGTTTTTAAGCCTTTTTTAAAAGCATCCACAGTCTGTGGTGCCCTCAGGTGGTCAGGGAGAGTGCTTGGTGACCAGAACATCATTGTGCTGCCATGTGTTGCAGTGCTTGGTGACCAGCAGGCACGCTAACACAATAAAGCTACACAAATACACAGACTGACCAAAAAAAGCGTATTATCCTCATTTTGCCAAAATGTTCATTAGCTTTGGACCAACAACAACAGAGAAATGTTGACTTTAGTGTGAAGTATGTCAACTGTATTTGTACTCACTCATGATGTATTATTACAACTCATCTTTCTTTTTCCAACATGCTAAGTGACTAAGTGTACTTATTTACCCATATTTATGCACAATAACTCAGATATGTTACACTGTTGAGCAGTAGACAATATGCAGTCATTTTTATTCATTATTGATGTATTTCTTACCACTTTATGTTGTATATTTTTTAATGCCCAAGTGCTGGATTTGATACTAGGGATGATGTTCGAAATCTTTTCTCTCGGTTGTTCGATAAGAAAAGAACCGATTCCATGGACTCGAATCCCTTTTTGAGAACCGGTTCCCGTTATCGAGGCCACTATAGTAAAGAAAAAGAGTTGGTTCTTTATTCGAATCCCTGGGAACGAATACCGTCCCACGTACAGGAAATGCCCTGTGGGACCTGCAATGTTCTGCCCATTTGATTGTAGACTCTTACTGACACCCTGTGGCCATATGAAAATACTACGCGTCATTAGTTTGGGCACTTCCGGGTTGAGACAATTGAGAAGTAGACAAGTTGTGTTAGCTCTTACAAGCCTTGGAAAAGATAAGTCTGTAAGTAAACTGTTTACCTTGTTTATGTAACTCAATATTAAGGTGGAAAGTGGTTAAGTTTGATACTAAGATGTTTATTGAAAAACGATTTTTGTGCACTGTTTCAATGGATGTTTTGAGGACTTAAAATGGCTGCCAGTCGTGTATTTCCACCATCGAAATAGTTTCAACAATCAGAAGTATTTGTTTGATGATAGTACTGTATATTTGTGTGAAGCTAATATTTACATATTGTGTATTACATTAATTGAATCACATAGCTTATACATTTGTCATTGTGTGTATTTCAGTTTAAAAAAAAAAAAAAAAAACAGTCCAGTGCAAGACAAAAGTAAAGATAGGAAAAGACAAAGCAAGATCAACAACAATAAAGAGCCTGAATGGATGAATCTGCTTTGGATTGTTTGTTAGCTGTCTGCCAAGCTGTATAAGCTCAACACGTATAGTGAGGGCAGAACAGGCAATATGCAATTATTGCCAGGCTTTGCTCTCATGTAAGAATTGTTGATTGATGACTGTGGTGTTCTTAGTGTCATAGTGTGTGTAGTTAGTATGTTCCAATAGCAGCAGAAGTGCACTTTTTGGAGAGCTGTATTATTTTCAGTTTTGTGCCCAAAGGACTGATTTTATTTAACACTATATTATTATTTATACACCTATAGTGATCACAGAGACAGTGTTACTGTATATATTTGTTTTTCTGAAAAATCCCACTTAATATACTTTGGGTAACAACAGTCAATTATTTTTTATTTTTTTAGGGGGGTAACACTCAATATTTTTATTTATTTTTTTCTTATAAAATAAAAGTGAGCTTTTGTTAAACCCAATATTGTGTATTTTTCCATATACAACAACCTATCTGGACTCGATAAGAGAATCGATAAGGAATCGGTTCGATAAGAGGATTCAATAATGGGCTCGAACTCGATAATTTCTTATCAAACATCATCCCTATTTGATACGCCTGTGATTAGTGATTAGGACACCTGATTCTCATGATTCGGATGGGTGGCCACCATACTTTTGGCAATATAGTGTATATGCACACACACACAATTGCTGGTGCAAAGGGGACAGTGTGAGTGTCTCCGGGCTGGCAAAGTTTGCATGTTAGGACTACTATTGTGTTTTTTATGCTTCCAACTTGCTGGATTTGGCTTGTGGACATTCCTCTCACTCTGATTATTATTCTTGCATTGTTATTTGACGGCAGCGAGCCCTCCCCCAGGGTGTAAATATGCCGTGTGTTTCTGCTCGTGTGCTGCACTAATCCAGCCTGCAGCCTCAATAAAAGAGCATCCCCTGGCTGCTCCAGCATCAGAAAGAGAAATAAACAAGGTTAATGATGCTTCCCGCTATCAAGACACTCTGGTTACCTTTTGTCCCTCTGATGCTGGCTAAAAGGAGCCAGGGCTCAATGGGGGCCGCCCGCCACACATTATGGGCAGACGGCAGGAATATCTCCAGAGTTGCAAATGTGGTGTTGAATAAATGATGCAACGTTTTATGTGAACAGCACACGTTCCGCTCGGTTGGCGTGGAAACCGAAGTGTGAACAGCAAAGAAATGAATAAGAAAGTCACACTTGTTTTTGTCGTCTTCAGCCAAAGGAGCGTCACGACTCCCCGGGGGGGGGGGGGGGGGGGGGCGACACCAGTCAGTACTGGTCCACTGCAATACTTGCAATACCAGTCGGTACTGGTCCACTGCTGCTACTGCAATACTTGCAATACCAGTCAGTACTGGTCCACTGCTGCTACTGCAATACTTGCAATACCAGTCGGTACTGGTCCACTGCTGCTACTGCAATACTTGCAATACCAGTCAGTACTGGTCCACTGCTGCTACTGCAATACTTGCAATACCAGTCGGTACTGGTCCACTGCTGCTACTGCAATACTTGCAATACCAGTCAGTACTGGTCCACTGCTGCTACTGCAATACTTGCAATACCAGTCGGTACTGGTCCACTGCTGCTACTGCAATACTTGCAATACCAGTCAGTACTGGTCCACTGCTGCTACTGCAATACTTGCAATACCAGTCAGTACTGGTCCACTGCTACTACTGCAATACTTGCAATACCAGTACTGGTCCACTGCTGCTACTGCAATACTTGCAATGCCAGTCAGTACTGGTCCACTGCTGCTACTGCAATACTTGCAATACCAGTACTGGTCCACTGCTGCTACTGCAATACTTGCAATACCAGTCAGTACTGGTCCACTGCTACTACTGCAATACTTGCAATACCAGTCGGTACTGGTCCAATGCTGCTACTGCAATACTTGCAATACCAGTCGGTACTGGTCCACTGCTGCTACTGAAATACTTGCAATACCAGTCGGTACTGGTCCACTGCTGCTACTGCAATACTTGCAATACCAGTCGGTACTGGTCCACTGCTGCTACTGCAATACTTGCAATACCAGTCGGTACTGGTCCAATGCTGCTACTGCAATACTTGCAATACCAGTCGGTACTGGTCCACTGCTGCTACTGAAATACTTGCAATACCAGTCGGTACTGGTCCACTGCTGCTACTGCAATACTTGCAATACCAGTCGGTACTGGTCCACTGCTGCTACTGAAATACTTGCAATACCAGTCGGTACTGGTCCACTGCTGCTACTGCAATACTTGCAATACCAGTCGGTACTGGTCCACTGCTGCTACTGCAATACTTGCAATACCAGTCAGTACTGGTCCACTGCTGCTACTGCAATACTTGCTACTGCATTCAAGTATTTACTTCTTCTCCTGTCTTTTCTATCATTTGCTGTACTGCTGCTTCTCCTTTATAGCTTTAGTTCCTGCTTACTACTCGTGTGTGTGTTCATTCATTCATTAATTGCTTACTACTCGTGTGTGTGTTCATTCATTCATTAATTGCTTACTACTCGTGTGTGTGTTCATTCATTAATTAATTGCTTAGTACTCGTGTGTGTGTGTTCATTAATTGTATAAAAATAACATCTCTTTTTTGTATTTGACATTTTCAGATAAACGTGCTGTCCAGTTGTTGTATTCAGATTACTTACACTTCTGACTCTCATTTGCAAGTATTATAAAGTAGACTATGCATGCAGTTACAATACCAAGACCTTAGATTGCAGTAGTGTGAGTAAGTAGTCTTTGCCATTAAGTTGAATGTGCCGTACTTGAATGTTGTTGAGTGTTTATACTTGAAGTATTGTACTAATTACACACCAGCTGTTTGGTTGTATCTTAGTTCATTACCAAACCTGGAGGTGTTGAAATTGTCATGTGAAATTGCGATTGCTAATTGGCAACATGTATATGGCACGGACGGTAAAAAAAAACACTGGACTCCTGGGGAGGGGGTCCAGACTGAGGCCAAGGGAAACAAAACCTCAATAGCCATAGCTCACATGTAAAGAACCCAAAAGCAGTGAAGTTGTCACGTTGTGTAAATGGTAAATAAAAAGAGAATACAACAAATCCTTTTCAACTTATATTCAATTGAATAGACTGCAAAGACAAGATATTTCATGTTCACACTGAGAAACTTTGTTCATTTTTGCAAATAATCATGAACTTAGAATTTAATGGCAGCAACACATTGCAAAAAAGGCATTTTTACCACTGTGTTACATGGCCTTTCCTTTTAACAACACTCAGTAAAGGTTTGGGAAGTGAGGAGACACATTTTTGAAGTGGAATTCTTTCCCATTCTTGCTTGATGTACAGCTTAAGTTGTTCAACAGTCTCCCTTCTCATATTTTAGCCTTCACACATTTTCAATGTCTGGACTACAGGCAGGCCAGTCTAGTACCCACAGTCTTTTACTATGAAGCCACGCTGTTGTAACACCTGGCTTGGCATTGTCTTGCTGAAATAAGCAGGGGCGTCCATGGTAACGTTGCTTGGATGGCAACATATGTTGCTCCAAAAGCTGTATGTACCTTTCAGCATTAATGGTGCCTTCACAGATGTGTAAGTTACCCATGTCTTGGCCACTAATACACCCCCATACCATCACACATGCTGGCTTTTACACTTTCACCCTAGAACAATCCGGATGGTTCTTTTCCTCTTTGGTCCGGAGGACACGACGTCCACAGTTTCCAAAAACAATTTGAAAGGTGGACTCGTCAGACCACAGAACACTTTTCCACTTTGCATCAGTCCATCTTAGATGAGCTCGGGCCCAGCGAAGCGTTTCTGGGTGTTGTTGATAAATGACTTTGGCTTTGCATAGGAAAGTTTTAACTTGCACTTACAAATGTAGCGACCGACTGTAGTTACTGACAGTGGCTTTCTGAAGTATTCCTGAGCCCATGTGGTGATATCCTTTACACACTGATGTGGCTTTTTGATGCAGTAGCGCCTGAGGGATCCAAGGTCGCAGGCATTCAATGTTACGTGCAGTGATTTTCCTTGGGTGTGGGGGCCTATTTTCCAGGGTGTAGAATTGTTGTGTCTATAGGCCTGGAGGCGCTCTGCAGGCGTTACAAGGAGGAGGGAGGGAGGGAGGTCAGAGAGTCCATCACTGCGGTGTCCTTCAGGGGATGTTTACAGAATAGCCTTCTTCTGTTGGCCCCTTTAAGAGGCCACTTTGATGCATTGTGTACATTAAAGCTGCTAAAATATGCAAAGCTAGCGGAACAAAACATCCATGTTAGCTTTGTGTTATAGGTGACTAGAAAAAGAGTGTCCTCTAATAACTCGGGTTGTCAATGATAACGAGTTAACTCATGTGATTAAACACAAACATAGTTTGCATTAATCACATGTATATACGCAGATTAATCACACAATTTATTGTGTTTCTTTACCTTCCATCAATTGTAACAATAACATTGCATGTGTGATGAAGTATTGGGATCTTTTTCATGTATTAGAAATGATGCATGTGAGTCTATACTACTAGTAACACTTGTGATTAATCACGATTCATTCAAATTCAAAAGGGGTATTGATCTGATTTTAAAAATGTATCGGTTGGCAGCATTACGTATAAAATCTCGATAATAATGAATTCATTGAAGTTTCACGATCTGTCCAGGGCCAATAAAAAAACAGGCGCACTTTGGACGCCCCTAGACTAGACTCGTGAATCAGTACCCTGTAGTACCGATGGAATTGGTCTGTGATATCGAAGTACTGAATTTGGTACCCATCCTGACTTGAAATGGAACCCTAATCAAGCCATTGCTGACACTTGTACAGTATGTGTCTCATTACTGTACTGAGCCTCCAAAAAGTCTGGGCGTCTTATATCGGGAGTGTAAAGATTTATACATGCAAAGTGGGTGTCAGAGCTTTTTTTCTTGTTACTCACTCACTCACACACACACACACACACTGTGACACACAGATTTAGATGATTTTGTCAGGGGGTCATCTTACACGTAGGTCATCCTATTTACGGTTCAATACAGTATTTACCAGACTTTCCGTTCTATAGATTGACCTGTATTTCAGCCGCACCCACCACATTTTAGGAGAAATAAATATATTATTTGCACCTGACCATATGCCATAGATACTTTGTCAATGTTTATTTACATACCTTAATTGTTTCCAAACTGTGTCTGTAACACGGCAGTAAAACGGCTGATCAAACAAAACAGAGGTAATCGTCATGGAACCACTCGCTGTGGAAGCTAGCTCTCCAATCAGCTAAACAGACTCACTAACTCTGTGACGTTTTAGTGGATTTAGGAAAGTGAAATACAAAAAGAATGCCATTGTAAGTTAATAATACTCAAAAACACTTGTAAACGTGTTAGCATATTTACTCATGCTAACGACGCTAGCTTGATCACGTTACAATAGAACATACAAATATGCATGAAAACGTTCCAACAGACATCACACATGGGACGGTTTAGTAATATGAATTGTTTTAGTTGCATTGTAAAACTCACAAACGTTGCTTGGCGTAATAAATGGAGGATCTTTTCGAGCAGAAACGCTATGGAACAATACTTCCGGCTCAATGAACGAAACATGGCCGTCAGCCAAGACAAATCCTGAAACTAGCCGCAGGGTTCAAAGCGTTGAAACGCGGTCCTTTTCTCGTCTGTTGCAGTGTAAAAGTACGATGCAAGTACTTTTGTACAGTGTTGTGTATCAGCGACAGCAACACAACATTTTCCCATCAGTGCGTGACGTGTCATGTTTGCTAAAAAGCCGCAGAGAGCCAGCTGTGCCGAGAAGACGATAGAGGTGGTAATTGAAGATTAGCTGTTACTCCTGGTAATTGCTGAGTGACTGATGCTCCTCAAACGGAGCTCCTGCTGAGTCAAAGCCAAGGCCGTGCTGTCGAGGAAATGACACAACGTTTAGAGCCGTGAGGCTGAAAGCATTTAGTCAGCTCAAAAAAAGGAGAACAAGAGAGTTCATTTAAGAGGCAACAAGTGGACTGAGCTGATGGAGACAGCCGGGGATTTGGGCCGGAAAGAGACTCTCGGCCTCCAGATTTAGGGATGTTCTGAGAGGAGAGCTGCCAAGTGTTCCAACAGTCATGTGATGGTGAGTCCAGTGCGAGATAAAAGTCATGTGATGGTGTGTCCAGTGCGAGATAAAAGTCATGTGATGGTGAGTCCAGTGCGAGATAAAAGTCATGTGATGGTGAGTCCAGTGCAAGATAAAAGTCATGTGATGGTGTGTCTAGTGCGAGATAAAAGTCATTGGATGGTGAGTCCAGTGCGAGATAAAAGTCATGTGATGGTGTGTCCAGTGCGAAATAAAAGTCATGTGATGGTGTGTCCAGTGCGAGATAAAAGTCATGCGATGGTGAGTCCAGTGCGAGATAAAAGTCATGTGATGGTGAGTCCAGTGCGAGATAAAAGTCATGTGATGGTGAGTCCAGTGCGAGATAAAAGTCATGTGATGGTGAGTCCAGTGCGAGATAAAAGTCATGCGATGGTGAGTCCAGTGCGAGATAAAAGTCATGCGATGGTGAGTCCAGTGCGAGATAAAAGTCATGTGATGGTGAGTCCAGTGCGAGATAAAAGTCATGTGATGGTGAGTCCAGTGCGAGATAAAAGTCATGTGATGGTGAGTCCAGTGCGAGATAAAAGTCATGTGATGGTGAGTCCAGTGCGAGATAAAAGTCATGTGATGGTGAGTCCAGTGCGAGATAAAAGTCATGTGATGGTGAGTCCAGTGCGAGATAAAAGTCATGTGATGGTGAGTCCAGTGCGAGATAAAAGTCATGTGATGGTGAGTCCAGTGCGAGATAAAAGTCGTGTGATGGTGAGTCCAGTGCGAGATAAAAGTCGTGTGATGGTGAGTCCAGTGCGAGATAAAAGTCGTGTGATGGTGAGTCCAGTGCGAGATAAAAGTCGTGTGATGGTGAGTCCAGTGCGAGATAAAAGTCGTGTGATGGTGTGTCCAGTGCGAGATAAAAGTCGTGTGATGGTGTGTCCAGTGCGAGATAAAAGTCGTGTGATGGTGAGTCCAGTGCGAGATAAAAGTCATGCGATGGTGAGTCCAGTGCGAGATAAAAGTCATGCGATGGTGAGTCCAGTGCGAGATAAAAGTCATGCGATGGTGAGTCCAGTGCGAGATAAAAGTCTCGCGATGGTGAGTCCAGTGCGAGATAAAAGTCATGTGATGGTGAGTCCAGTGCGAGATAAAAGTCATGTGATGGTGAGTCCAGTGCGAGATAAAAGTCATGTGATGGTGAGTCCAGTGCGAGATAAAAGTCATGTGATGGTGAGTCCAGTGCGAGATAAAAGTCATGTGATGGTGAGTCCAGTGCGAGATAAAAGTCATGTGATGGTGAGTCCAGTGCGAGATAAAAGTCATGTGATGGTGAGTCCAGTGCGAGATAAAAGTCATGTGATGGTGAGTCCAGTGCGAGATAAAAGTCATGTGATGGTGAGTCCAGTGCGAGATAAAAGTCATGTGATGGTGAGTCCAGTGCGAGATAAAAGTCATGTGATGGTGAGTCCAGTGCGAGATAAAAGTCATGTGATGGTGTGTCCAGTGCGAGATAAAAGTCATGTGATGGTGAGTCCAGTGCGAGATAAAAGTCATGTGATGGTGAGTCCAGTGCGAGATAAAAGTCATGTGATGGTGAGTCCAGTGCGAGATAAAAGTCATGTGATGGTGAGTCCAGTGCGAGATAAAAGTCATGTGATGGTGAGTCCAGTGCGAGATAAAAGTCATGTGATGGTGAGTCCAGTGCGAGATAAAAGTCATGTGATGGTGAGTCCAGTGCGAGATAAAAGTCATGTGATGGTGAGTCCAGTGCGAGATAAAAGTCATGTGATGGTGAGTCCAGTGCGAGATAAAAGTCATGTGATGGTGAGTCCAGTGCGAGATAAAAGTCATGTGATGGTGAGTCCAGTGTGAGATAAAAGTCATGTGATGGTGAGTCCAGTGCGAGATAAAAGTCATGCGATGGTGAGTCCAGTGCGAGATAAAAGTCCTGCGATGGTGAGTCCAGTGCGAGATAAAAGTCCTGCGATGGTGAGTCCAGTGCGAGATAAAAGTCATGCGATGGTGTGTCCAGTGCGAGATAAAAGTCATGCGATGGTGAGTCCAGTGCGAGATAAAAGTCATGCGATGGTGAGTCCAGTGCGAAATAAAAGTCATGCGATGGTGAGTCCAGTGCGAAATAAAAGTCATGCGATGGTGAGTCCAGTGCGAGATAAAAGTCATGCGATGGTGAGTCCAGTGCGAGATAAAAGTCATGTGATGGTGAGTCCAGTGCGAGATAAAAGTCATGTGATGGTGAGTCCAGTGCGAGATAAAAGGCATGTGATGGTGAGTCCAGTGCGAGATAAAAGTCATGTGATGGTGAGTCCAGTGCGAGATAAAAGTCATGTGATGGTGAGTCCAGTGCGAGATAAAAGTCATGTGATGGTGAGTCCAGTGCGAGATAAAAGTCATGTGATGGTGAGTCCAGTGCGAGATAAAAGTCATGTGATGGTGAGTCCAGTGATTTCTTTACACTGAATATTTTTAGATGGATTTATTTTACACTGAATATTTTTACACTGATTTTTTTAATTCACTGAATGTCTTACACTGGATTTCAAAACACTGAATTTATTTGCAATAAAATAGTCAACATAATTTCATGTAAAAAGACTCAGTTTGCAAATTTCAAACTCAGTTGCATAAATCGATTGTCAATAAAAACGCTTTGGTCATAAAGATAATCTGGATTGGAATGATGAATACTGAAAGGGAGCATGAATGCATTTATCATGTTGATGTGAGCAGAGATGCTTCCTTTTGCTTCCTGCTTGAACTTTAATTGTGAGCTTTCACTTGCTTTCACTACGTCTCCAGGCCGCCAAACGCATCGGGTGAAGTCCTTCGTCCTTCTGCCGATCGCTGGAACGCAGGTGAGCACGGGTGTTGATGAGTAGATGAGGGCTGGCTGGCGTAGGTGGAGAGCTAATGTTTTTAGCATAGCTCTGTGAGGTCCCGTTGCTAAGTTGCTAAGTTAGCTTCAATGGCGTCGTTAGCACAGCATTGTTAACCTTCGCCAGCCTGGAAAGCATTAACCGTGTATTTACATGTCCACGGTTTAATAGTATTGTTGATTTTCTATCTATCCTTTCTTCTATCCTTTATTTTTTTGTTTCTATATGCAGTTAAAGCACGATGCTATCACGTTAGCTCGTAGCTAAAGCATTTCGCCGATGTATTGTCGTGGAGATAAAAGGCACTGAATGTCCATTTTGCGTTCTCGACTCTCATTTTCAAGAGGATATAGTATCCCAGGTGGTTTAAAATACAAATCCGTGATCCACAATAAAAAAAGGAGAGTGTGGAATCCAATGAGTCAGCTTGTACCTAAGTTACGGTCAGAGCGAAAAAAGATACGTCCATCACTGTCTCTCAAGTCCTTCAGTGTAACGTTCCTCATCTACGAATCTTTCATCCTCGCTCAAATTAATGGGGTAATCATCACTTTCTCGGCCCGAATCTCTCTCGCTCCATTGTAAACAATGGGGAATTGTGAGGAATACTAGCTCCTGTGACGTCACGCTACTTCCGGTACAGGCAAGGCTTTTTTTTATCAGCGAGCAAAAGTTGCGAACTTTATCGTCGATTTTCTCTATTAAATCCCTTCAGCAAAAATATGGCAATATCGCAAAATGATCAAGTATGACACATAGAATGGATCTGCTATTCCCGTTTAAATAAAAAAAAATCATTTCAGTAGGCCTTTAAAGCTCTACTATGCAAAGCCAAAGCCATTTATCAACAACACCCAGAAACGCCGCCGTCTTCTCTGGGCCCGAGATCATCTAAGATGGACTCATGCAAAGTGGAAAAGTGTTCTGTGGTCTGACGAGTCCACATTTCTAATTGTTTTTGGAAATATTCCACATCGTGTCATCCGGACCAAAGAGGAAAAGGATAATCCAGACTGTTATCCACGCAAAGTGTAAAAGGCAGCATGTGTGATGGTATGGGGGTGTATTAGTGGCCAAGACATGGGTAACTTACACATCTGTGAAGGCACCATTAATGCTGAAAGGTACATACAGCTTTTGGAGCAACATATGCTGCCATCTAAGCGCCGTCTTTTTCATGGACGCCCCTGCTTATTTCAGCAAGACAATGCCAAGTCACATTCAGCACGTGTTACAACAGCGTGGCTTCGTAAAAAAAGAGTGCGGGTACTTTCCTGGCCCGCCTGCAGTCCAGACCTGTCTCCCATGGAAAATGTGTGGTGCATTATGAAGCCTAAAATAGGACAGCGGAGACCCCGGACTGTTGAACCACTGAAGCTCTACTTCAGGGGTCACCAACGCGGTGCCCGCGGGCACCAGGTAGCCCGTAAGGACCAGATGAGTAGCCCGCTGGCCTGTTCTAAAAATAGCTCAAATAGCAGCACTTACCAGTGAGCTGCCTCTATTTTTTAAATGTTATTTATTTACTAGCAAACTGGTCTCGCTTTGCCCGACATTTTTAATTCTAAGAGAGACAAAACTCAAATAGAATTTGAAAATCCAAGAAAATATTTTAAAGACTTGGTCTTCACTTGTTTAAATAAATTCATAATTTTTTTTACTTTGCTTCTTATAACTTTCAGAAAGACAATTTTAGAGAAAAAATACAACCTTAAAAATTATTTTAGGATTTTTAAACATATACCTTTTTACCTTTTAAATTCCTTCCTCTTCTTTCCTGACAATTTAAATCAATGTTCAAGTAAATGTATTTTTTTATTGTAAAGAATAATAAATACATTTTAATTTAATTCTTCATTTTAGCTTCTGTTTTTTCGACGAAGAATATTTGTGAAATATTTCTTCAAATTTATTATGATTAAAATTCAAAAAAATTATTCTGGCAAATCTAGAAAATCTGTAGAATCAAATTTAAATCTTATTTCAAAGTCTTTTGAATTTCTTTTAAAATTTTTGTTCAGGAAAATCTAGAAGAAATAATGATTTGTCTTTGTTGGAAACGGGGTTTGTACTTTCCTCCAACGTGTTGGTGACTTTCTCAGAGATGTTTCAGGTGTGTTCTTGTGCGACAGCTCGTACAGTATTTACAGTCTGACAGCTCGTACAGTATTTACAGTCAGCGGTGGGAGTCACGAGGCGTTCAAAGACATTTATGAGTCTGCAAATGTCACGTTTGGAGTGCTTCTGCTATTTGATGTCACAGTTTAGAGCAACAAACTTGGAACTTTGCTTGTTTCAAGCTGAGACAGGAAGTGTGTGCATGGCGTCACAATGTCTTTTGTACGCATCCCCTGAGAGGAGTTGAGTGTCGTCACGCCGCCGTGTCAGCAAATCAATTTGACTTGTCACGTGGTCACAAGCGCTCTGCCACTACTCACGCCTTTAATAACATTTTGCACAGGAACTTGACTTGTCACTCAGCAAGACGTTGAAGCAGCGACGAGGACGGGAAGCTTTTCTTATTCATCTGATTTTCAAGTCCACTTCTTCTATTAAATAAAGCTGATGTTTATGAGAATGATGAGCCACTCATTTCCCTGCAACATACTCATTTTGGAAAAAAAAACCTGCCAAACAGGAAAATACAAGTTAACAGAAGCTTGCACACTTCCTCATCATAATCTGACTTTCTATTTTACTGTATTACAGTACACAATATTATTACCATTGTACTCAAACCTTTTAAATGTGTAGTTTTTCTCCATATTGGTCCTCTGTAGAAATTGACAAAATCCCAGTACATACTTTACATACATATACATAAATGTATATATATGTATACATATAGATATATGTATGTATATATACGTATGTATGTATATGTGTGTGTATATATGTATATGTATGTATGTGAATGTGTATTTATGTGTGTATATATGTGTGTATCTTTGTATACATGTATATATGAATGTATATGTATGTGTGTGTATATATATATATATATATATATATATATATATATATATATATATATATATATATATATATATATATATATATATATATATATATATATATATATATATATATATATATATATATATATGTATATGTGTATGTATGGATGTGTCATGTCTGTGTTGATCATGTTTTTGTTTGGCCATGTGTTGTTTGTTTTTTGGATGCTTTTTAGTTCCTGGTTGTGCACTCTTGCTTGTTTTGTTTCCATGACTACTCATTAGTTTCACCTGTCTCACGTTTTGCACTCGCGCACCTGTCACTAATCATGTCGGTATTATTTAAGTTGCCAGGCAGTCTGCCTGGCGACATTAACTCTGTTTTTCTTCTGACACCCATGCTACTTCTGTACCTCCATGCTACCTTTGAAATCTATGCCATAGTTCCCTGCGTTCCAAGTAAGTTTTTGTTTATTGTCCATAGTTTTGCCTTTGTGGTAGTTTTTTGTTTCTTAACCAAGTTTATCTCCGCCTTGAGCGCGCCTTTGGTTTGTACCCCTTTTGTAGTTTAGTGTTAATAAATAATGTTCTTACCCTCATGCCATGTCCGGTCCAAGTTCTCTTGCATCTCGGGAAAACAAATCCCCCATAGTCCACGTATTGACAGTATGTGTATATATAATATATATATATATATATATATATATATATATATATATATATATATATATATATATATATATATATATATATATATATATATATATATATATATATATATATATATATATATATACAGTATATATATATATATATATATATATATATATATATATATATATATATATATATATATATATATATATATATATATATATATATATATATATGCATATGTATGGATATATGCATGTTTGTGGATATATACATATATATAGATACATATCTTCTTTTTTATCTTTTTTACTATTTATCTGACTAAATGATTGTGTATGCTCCAATTGTGTTGTTCTTTGAACCTGTTCACTGTAATAATGACAATACAACTCTATTCTATTGTATTCTACTTTATCGACAAACACCTTAATGACCTCATGTTAATAGTGCTTTGACTATCCTTTATGGGGCGGCATAGCTCGGTTGGTAGAGCAGCCGTGCCGGCAACTTGAGGGTTCCAGGTTCGATCCCCGCTTCCGCCATCCTAGTCTCTGCCGTTGTGTCCTTGGGCAAGACACTTGAGCCACCTGCTCCCACCCACACTGCTTTAAATGGAACTTACATATTGGCTTTCACTATGTAAAAGTGCTTTGAGTCACTCGAGAAAAGCGCTATATAAATATAATTCACTTCAATTACATTTTTATATTCTCTATGATTTCCATGAACTGTATTTATTAAACTAAATATATTGTAACCTAATGAGTTATATGCATGTGTATTTATCCTGATAGAAATGAACATTTAACATTATAGACTTTCTATGAGTGCACAACAATGACTTATTAGCATTGGCGTGAGAACAGTTAGCTTAGCTTTACAATTAGCATGGCATTAGCACATGACAATACTCTTACAGTATACTCCAATCAACACGTCTTTGTCACCAACATTTGCTTCATTTTATGGACCTCTAAGAAGTGATACTGTATCATTTATATATTCATACACAAACACCAAACATTATTTTGGCAAAGAACAAAGATCGCTGCGAAGTTGGAGTCCGACATTTTCTGTGCACAAGAAATCCCGTCACTAACGAGTTCATTAACGTGTTCATTCATTCATTAACTCTACATCTTTTGCACTGTTGGGCAAATACAATTTACTATTACTGTTGTCAGGAAAATCTAAGTTAACTGCATTACATCAGGAGGTGCACAGTGCCCTCTGCTGGAGAAAACTTGCATTACATCAGGAGGTGCACAGCGCCCTCTGCTGGAGAACACTTCCATGACATTCCATTACAGCAAACTAGACAGCAAACAGTATTCTCTGAAGAGAAGTTACTTAAAGTATGAAAATAAATAATTTCATGTCTTAAATGATATTTTAGTGACCTTGGGAAGCAAGGTCGTGATGCTCTGCTCGCCTTCTTTTCCTCTTTGAACATATGTGATTTTATTATCATGAAAAATAAGATGAATAAACAATAAATAAGAATGTTATATTAGTTTAGACTTGTGATGTAGTACCTTTCATTATGTTGCTTTGCTAAAGCTTGAGATGTTAATAAGTTTTGTTTTTTATTTTAGAAAACGAGTCGACTTAATTTATCCTTTTATTATTTCTTAATATGTATCATAAAATATGATGACACATTTCAAGAAATACAATTAATTCTGCTGCTCAACTAAAGCTTGTGAGCTTAATGAATATTGCTATAACTGTTCAAATGAATTATTACATAAAATCTACTTTTTTAGTTAATATAATAAATGTCAAATATTTAACAAGTGAGTAAAACTCTCCTAAAGATTGAGTTCTTCTTAATTTGGGAATAAGTGAAAGCAAATAGTTCAACATGGTTTACATTAGATATATTTATACATTTATTTTATGGTTTTATTCATGAAGTATTTGAGGCATGTTTGAATATTATAGTAATAAATGTCAAATGAAGAAGTGTCATCCATCCATTTCCTACCGTTTATCCCTTTCGGGGTCACAGGGGGTGCTGGAGCCTATCTCAGCTGCAATCGGGCGGAAGGCGGGGTACACCCTGGACAAGTCGCAAATGAAGAAGTGTCCTTAGAGAAATAATTTCAATTCTGCTATTCTGCAGCTTGACATAGTTTATATCCATATTATTAGTATTTATTAGTTATTACAATCGTGCATTTAAAAAAAAAATTGCTAGTGAGTGAAGCTTGAGTTCTTCTTAATTTGTGAATACATCAATACAACTCATTTAATATTGTTTACATCAAATGTATTTCATTATATACATATACAATGTTTTATACATTTATTGATGTATTTATTGGTTATATGCAGAGGTGGGTAGGGTACCGTGACTTTAGAATAATATGACTCAAGAAAAAGTAAAAAGTAGTCATCAAAATAATTACTTCAGTAAGAGTAAATAAGTATTCTGTGAAAAAACTACTCAAGTATTAAGTAACTTGTGAGTAACTACTTTTTAACGGTTCTTGGACTACAATTGTTCATTAATTAATATCAACATGTTTTCTCTAGTTGGAAGTAGAATTCCTGTAAGCTGAAAAGTGAACATTTCTCCTGACACAGATGACAGCACATGATATAAATGTTATTTTTACTAGTTTAAAAGTCATTGTAGATTTGTGCTGCCTTGTGTGACGTCACTTTTTACACTCCATTGGAATAAAACTCAATGTAATGCAGTAAAAGTAGTGTTTCTTCTTCTCAAAAATACTCGAATAAAAGTCAAATGAGTTATTGCCGTCCTTTGGTTGTATTCATGAATTATTTAAGCAATTTTTTTAAACATTAAAATGATTGTTAAATAAAGAAGTGTCCTTGGAGAAATAGTTTTAATCCTGCTATTCTACAGCTCGACAGATTGTATATTTTTATTATTATCATTTTTAATCACATGGACGTCCCTTATGTGGGCTCTGTACCGAGGATGTTGTTGTGGCTTGTGCAGCCCTTTGAGACACTTGTGATTTAGGGCTGTATAAATAAACATTGATTGATTGATTGATTGATTGAATGAGTTAATAATGAATTTAAAAGTATTTGTCAAGTAAAGCTTTCTTAAAGTTTGACTTATTCTCAATGTGTGAACAAGTTAATATAGTAAATTCAATATTGTTTACATTAAATGTATTTAAATATAAATATATACAATGATTTATACATGTATTTATTTATTGTTATATTCATAAATTATTTTAAGCATTTAAAAAAAAAGATTTGAATAATAAATGTGAAATAGAGAAGTGTCTTTGGAGAAATATTTATTAATATCTACTAGTTATCAAAATATTGAATTTAAAATATTTTTTAAATGTTTGAAGCTATCCTAAAGGTTGAGTTCTTCATTTGTGAATAAATTAATGCAAATAATGCAATACTGTTGACCTTAAATGTACATATACAAATGTTTTATACATTTACATTATTGTTTGTATTCATAAATTATTCAAGGAATTTCTTTAAATACGATTATAATTAACGTGAAATAGAGAAGTGTCTTTGGAGAACTAATTGTAATTATTTTCTTCTCCGGCTTGACTTAGTGTATCTTCATATTTTGAATAGATTCATGAAACGATGGCATTATTTCACGCAATAATTACGTCTGTAGTAATTATTATAATTAATGCGAACTCATTCTAACCTTCATCTTTGCATTCTTGCACATTTGAGTAAAAGTGTAGTCCTTGGTTTAGTGAAGGATTGATAGTCATAATAGTTGCCATAGTGCACATGTTGTTCAGTAGCTGAATACATGAGTAAACAAAGCTTTTACTTGCACGCCAAGCCGCCACTTTTATTGTGAAATAGTGGCCGTCATGTGACCTCATCACAGCTGCGAGATGAGATGCTAAAAATAGAAAATACTTGGTGACCTCGCCGACTCGGGCTTGGATTGCTGTACCCATGCCTGATCTGTCCCCATTCCTGATCTGTCCCCATGCCTGATCTGTCCCCATGCCTGATCTGTACCCATGCCTGATCTGTCCCCATGCCTGATCTGTCCCCATCCCTGATCTGTCCCCATGCCTGATCTGTACCCATGCCTGATCTGTACCCCATCCCTGATCTGTCCCCATGCCTGATCTGTCCCCATGCCTGATCTGTACCCATCCCTGATCTGTCCCCATGCCTGATCTGTCCCCATGCCTGATCTGTCCCCATGCCTGATCTGTCCCCATCCCTGATCTGTCCCCATCCCTGATCTGTCCCCATGCATCCAGACAAATGTCAGCAAAGGCGTTGTGTTACACAATAAATGAGTATCGATCTTGTGTGTGTGTGTGTGTCTGTGTGTGTCTGTGTGTGTGTGTGTGTACCAGACACTATTACACTTGCGTGCCTGGAAGTTGAAATATAGCACCTAATGATGGCGTCCACGGAACCAGCCACACTTTACTAGCTTTGCTAATAGTCTTGTTTGTCCAGGATGATGTCATCACGACATTCATTCGTCCTGTGATGTCATCCTTAACTCAAAGTCTGAGTAAAATGTTGTCTTTAAGTCAAAGTCTGAGTAAAATGTTGTCCTTAAATCAAAGTCTATAGAACTATATAGAGCGCACCAGTATTTAAGCCCCACGCACCAAATTTGAGAATAAATAAATATTTTTTACGAGGGCTGTCAAACGACTAAAATACTTAATTGCTCTTGATAATAAACAAACTGCTCATAGTTAACTCAAAGTTAATTGTGATTAATTTTACGTCATTAATAAGTGTACCCTAGAACAGAAGTTATTAGAGATGCGCGGATAGGCAATTATTTCATCCGCAACTGCATCACAAAAGTCGTCATCCACCCGCCATCCACCCGAACTAACATTTTATCAAAACCACACCCGCCCGCCACCCACCCGTTGTTATATATCTAATATAGACAATGCAAGGCATTCCTGTTAAAGAAAGGAGACTGATCCAATGCAGCAGAGACATTCAATGCGTGCCACGCATGAATATCTCTTGGCCACGCATTAGAGCATACTTGCCAACCCTCCCGGTTTTACCGGGGGACTCCCGGAATTCAGCGCCTCTCTCGATAACCTCCCGGCAGAAATTTTCTCCCGATAAACTCCCGGAATTCAGCCGGAGCTGGAGGCCACGCCCCCTCCGGCTCAATGCGACCTGAGTGGGGACAGCGGCGACAGTCTGTCTTCACGTCCGCTTTCCCACAATATAAACAGCGTGCCTGCCCAATCACGTTATAACTGTAGAATGATCGAGGGCGAGTTCTTGGTTTCTTATGTGGGTTTTTTGTTAGGCAGTTTCATTAACGTCCTCCCAGCGCGGTAACAACACACAACAACAGCAATCACGTTTTTGTCTACCGTAAAGCAGTTCGTCTGCCGTAAACAGCAATGTTGTGACACTCTTAAACAGGACAATACTGCCATCTACTGGATAGCCTCCAGAACACTGAAATTCAAGTATTTATTTGATTTATACGTATAATTAAAAAAAAAAAAAAAAAAAAAAAATATATATATATATATATATATATATATATATATATATATATATATACATATATATATATATATATATATATATATATATATATATATATATATATATATATATATATATATATATATATATACTGTATATGAATACTTGAGTTGGTGAATTGTAGCTTAAATATATTCCCCAACCACGACCCCGGCCCAACCACGCCCACCCCCGACCACAATCTCTTCCCGCTACAAACCCCCCCCCCCCCATTTACTTCAATCAATCAATCAATCAATCAATGTTTATTTATATAGCCCTAAATCACAAGTGTCTCAAAGGGCTGTACAAGCCACAACGACATCCTCGGTACAGAACCCACATACGGGCAAGGAAAAACTCACCCCAGTGGGACTTCCGTGGTCATGTTTCCTCTTACGTCATTGACAGCGATCGCTAGCACTTCGGCTTTGACTGGCCGTCGCTGGAAGGATACTTCGTCTTTGACAGCTGCTGGAATCTGAAGAAATCCATTATTGTTTTTTTTGTACAGGCGCCAAACAGGACAGTCGCATGCCGGTTAAGGACCCCCAGCAACTTTGTGACTTTATTGGACGCAGCCCCGGAAGTAAATGGGGGGGGGGGGGGGGTTTGTAGGGGGGAAGAAATATGGCGTGGCAGCAGCAGCAGTGTCTGATGAATAATTGCCTGTTTCAAAGAGTGCTGCTCCTTTTTCCTATGTGGGTAACAACATTTAACTATGTATATATATTTACCAATTGGTTCAACCGCCACCCGCCCCAATCTATTTAAAATCTATTTTTTTCGTCATGCATCCGCGGAGTCCGCGGATTATCCGCGGACTCCGCGGTTGTGTCCGCAAACCGCGCATCTCTAGAAGTTATTATTACCTTGTCTGTACAACTAGTTTGTTTTAACGAGATGTTTGTTAAACATTATATTTCTTTTAAAGTGCTCAACACAAGAAGGACATAAACATGCTTTTGAAGAAAATAAAATAAAAACCTGCAGTGATTTGGTGTCTTGCCACATTTTGTATTTTGTAAGATTGCAGAATTTCGTATACCTGCTGTAGGAGCACTTGCATTCAGAGGAGAGGAGCTACACCATGTTTAATTATAATAATTAATAACACAAAATGTGGATTGTTACGATCATAATTTGAGTGTAACAAATGTTTGATAATGTCATTTGTGATATTTCTACATGAATAAATGTTTCTTATATTGTGTACTTTACATGTTGCACAAGTTAATGTATTCATATCTCTGCATGACAATGTTTTAACCTTCTCTATTTATAACATGTAATATTCAGTCTGCAAAGTATTCAATCAATAAATCAGAACATGTTTTTAAAGAATATATACACTTTATTTCAATCTTCCAGAAAACATTTCTTGAGGTTGAAATATCACAGATTACATTACGAAACATCTTTTGGTTCTATGTAATAATCACACTTCCATCTTAGTACAGTATGTTGTGGTGTAACATAGTAATAATCACACTCTCATCTTAGTACAGTATGTTGTGGTGTAACATAGTAATAATCACACTTTCATCTTAGTACAGTATGTTGTGGTGTAACATAGTAATAATCACACTTTCATCTTAGTACAGTATGTTGTGGTGTAACATAGTAATAATCACACTCTCATCTTAGTACAGTATGTTGTGGTGTAACATAGTAATAATCACACTCTCATCTTAGTACAGTATGTTGTGGTGTAACATAGTAATAATCACACTCTCATCTTAGTACAGTATTTGTGGTGTAACATAGTAATAATCACACTCTCATCTTAGTACAGTATGTTGTGGTGTAACATAGTAATAATCACACTTTCATCTTAGTACAGTGTGTTGTGGTGTAACATAGTAATAATCACACTTTCATCTTAGTACAGTATGTTGTGGTGTAACATAGTAATAATCACACTCTCATCTTAGTACAGTATGTTGTGGTGTAACATAGTAATAATCACACTCTCATCTTAGTACAGTATGTTGTGGTGTAACATAGTAATAATCACACTTTCATCTTAGTACAGTATGTTGTGGTGTAACATAGTAATAATCACACTTTCATCTTAGTACAGTATGTTGTGGTGTAACATAGTAATAATCACACTTTCATCTTAGTACAGTATGTTGTGGTGTAACATAGTAATAATCACACTCTCATCTTAGTACAGTATGTTGTGGTGTAACATTGTAATAATCACACTCTCATCTTAGTACAGTATGTTGTGGTGTAACATTGTAATAATCACACTCTCATCTTAGTACAGTATGTTGTGGTGTAACATTGTAATAATCACACTTTCATCTTAGTACAGTATGTTGTGGTGTAACATTGTAATAATCACACTTTCATCTTATTACAGTATGTTGGGATGTAACATTGTAATAATCACACTCTCATCTTAGTACAGTATGTTGTGGTGTAACATAGTAATAATCACACTTTCATCTTAGTACAGTATGTTGTGGTGTAACATAGTAATAATCACACTCTCATCTTAGTACAGTATGTTGTGGTGTAACATAGTAATAATCACACTCTCATCTTAGTACAGTATGTTGTGGTGTAACATTGTAATAATCACACTTTCATCTTAGTACAGTATGTTGTGGTGTAACATAGTAATAATCACACTCTCATCTTAGTACAGTATGTTGTGGTATAACATTGTAATAATCACACTTTCATCTTAGTACAGTATGTTGTGGTGTGACATAGTAATAATCACACTTTCATCTTAGTACAGTATGTTGTGGTGTAACATAGTAATAATCACACTTTCATCTTATTACAGTATGTTGTGATGTAACATTGTAATAATCACACTTTCATCTTAGTACAGTATGTTGTGGTGTAACATAGTAATAATCACACTTTCATCTTAGTACAGTATGTTGTGGTGTAACATAGTAATAATCACACTCTCATCTTAGTACAGTATGTTGTGGTGTAACATAGTAATAATCACACTTTCATCTTAGTACAGTATGTTGTGGTGTAACATAGTAATAATCACACTCTCATCTTAGTACAGTATGTTGTGGTGTAACATAGTAATAATCACACTTTCATCTTAGTACAGTATGTTGTGGTGTAACATTGTAATAATCACACTTTCATCTTATTACAGTATGTTGTGGTGTAACATAGTAATAATCACACTTTCATCTTAGTACAGTATGTTGTGGTGTAACATAGTAATACTCACACTTTCATCTTAGTACAGTATGTTGTGGTGTAACATTGTGATAATCACACTTTCATCTTAGTACAGTATGTTGTGATGTAACATTGTAATAATCACACTTTCATCTTAGTACAGTATGTTGTGGTGTAACATAGTAATAATCACACTCTCATCTTAGTACAGTATGTTGTGGTGTAACATAGTAATAATCACACTTTCATCTTAGTACAGTATGTTGTGGTGTAACATAGTAATAATCACACTTTCATCTTAGTACAGTATGTTGTGGTGTAACATAGTAATAATCACACTCTCATCTTAGTACAGTATGTTGTGGTGTAACATAGTAATACTCACACTCTCATCTTAGTACAGTATGTTGTGGTGTAACATAGTAATACTCACACTCTCATCTTAGTACAGTATGTTGTGATGTAACATAGTAATAATCACACTTTCATCTTAGTACAGTATGTTGTGGTGTAACATAGTAATAATCACACTCTCATCTTAGTACAGTATGTTGTGGTGTAACATAGTAATAATCACACTCTCATCTTAGTAGAGTATGTTGTGGTGTAACATAGTAATAATCACACTCTCATCTTAGTACAGTATGTTGTGGTGTAACATAGTAATAATCACACTCTCATCTTAGTACAGTATGTTGTGGTGTAACATAGTAATACTCACACTTTCATCTTAGTACAGTATGTTGTGGTGTAACATAGTAATAATCACACTTTCATCTTAGTACAGTATGTTGTGGTGTAACATTGTAATAATCACACTCTCATCTTAGTACAGTATGTTGTGATGTAACATAGTAATAATCACACTTTCATCTTAGTACAGTATGTTGTGATGTAACATTGTAATAATCACACTCTCATCTTAGTACAGTATGTTGTGATGTAACATTGTAATAATCACACTCTCATCTTAGTACAGTATGTTGTGATGTAACATAGTAATAATCACACTTTCATCTTAGTACAGTATGTTGTGATGTAACATTGTAATAATCACACTCTCATCTTAGTACAGTATGTTGTGATGTAACATAGTAATAATCACACTTTCATCTTAGTACAGTATGTTGTGGTGTAACATTGTAATAATCACACTTTCATCTTAGTACAGTATGTTGTGGTGTAACATAGTAATAATCACACTTTCATCTTAGTACAGTATGTTGTGGTGTAACATAGTAATACTCACACTTTCATCTTATTACAGTATGTTGTGGTGTAACATAGTAATAATCACACTTTCATCTTAGTACAGTATGTTGTGGTGTAACATAGTAATAATCACACTTTCATCTTAGTACAGTATGTTGTGGTGTAACATAGTAATACTCACACTTTCATCTTAGTACAGTATGTTGTGATGTAACATTGTAATAATCACACTCTCATCTTAGTACAGTATGTTGTGATGTAACATAGTAATAATCACACTTTCATCTTAGTACAGTATGTTGTGATGTAACATCAATCAATCAATCAATCAATGTTTATTTGTATAGCCCTAAATCACAAGTGTCTCAAAGGGCTGTACAAGCCACAACGACATCCTCGGTGTCGAGTGGGTCTGACATAATATTGTGAAAGTCCAACACATCAGCGAAAGTCCAGTCCATGGTGGGGCCAGCGGGAACCATCCCGAGCGGAGACGGGTCAGCAGCGTAGAGATGTCCCCATCCGATGGACAGGCTAGCGGTCCACCCCGGAGCAGAGTAGAAAAGAAAAGAAAAGAAACGGCAGATCAACTGGTCTAAAAAGGGTAATATAGTAATAATCACACTCCCATCTTAGTACAGTATGTTGTGGTGTAACATAGTAATAATCACACTCTCATCTTAGTACAGTATGTTGTGGTGTAACATAGTAATAATCACACTCTCATCTTAGTACAGTATGTTGTGGTGTAACATAGTAATAATCACACTCTCATCTTAGTACAGTATGTTGTGGTGTAACATAGTAATACTCACACTCTCATCTTAGTACAGTATGTTGTGGTGTAACATAGTAATACTCACACTCTCATCTTAGTACAGTATGTTGTGATGTAACATAGTAATAATCACACTTTCATCTTAGTACAGTATGTTGTGGTGTAACATAGTAATAATCACACTCTCATCTTAGTACAGTATGTTGTGGTGTAACATAGTAATAATCACACTCTCATCTTAGTAGAGTATGTTGTGGTGTAACATAGTAATAATCACACTCTCATCTTAGTACAGTATGTTGTGGTGTAACATAGTAATAATCACACTCTCATCTTAGTACAGTATGTTGTGGTGTAACATAGTAATACTCACACTTTCATCTTAGTACAGTATGTTGTGGTGTAACATAGTAATAATCACACTTTCATCTTAGTACAGTATGTTGTGGTGTAACATTGTAATAATCACACTCTCATCTTAGTACAGTATGTTGTGATGTAACATAGTAATAATCACACTTTCATCTTAGTACAGTATGTTGTGATGTAACATTGTAATAATCACACTCTCATCTTAGTACAGTATGTTGTGATGTAACATTGTAATAATCACACTCTCATCTTAGTACAGTATGTTGTGATGTAACATAGTAATAATCACACTTTCATCTTAGTACAGTATGTTGTGATGTAACATTGTAATAATCACACTCTCATCTTAGTACAGTATGTTGTGATGTAACATAGTAATAATCACACTTTCATCTTAGTACAGTATGTTGTGGTGTAACATTGTAATAATCACACTTTCATCTTAGTACAGTATGTTGTGGTGTAACATAGTAATAATCACACTTTCATCTTAGTACAGTATGTTGTGGTGTAACATAGTAATACTCACACTTTCATCTTATTACAGTATGTTGTGGTGTAACATAGTAATAATCACACTTTCATCTTAGTACAGTATGTTGTGGTGTAACATAGTAATAATCACACTTTCATCTTAGTACAGTATGTTGTGGTGTAACATAGTAATACTCACACTTTCATCTTAGTACAGTATGTTGTGATGTAACATTGTAATAATCACACTCTCATCTTAGTACAGTATGTTGTGATGTAACATAGTAATAATCACACTTTCATCTTAGTACAGTATGTTGTGATGTAACATCAATCAATCAATCAATCAATGTTTATTTGTATAGCCCTAAATCACAAGTGTCTCAAAGGGCTGTACAAGCCACAACGACATCCTCGGTGTCGAGTGGGTCTGACATAATATTGTGAAAGTCCAACACATCAGCGAAAGTCCAGTCCATGGTGGGGCCAGCGGGAACCATCCCGAGCGGAGACGGGTCAGCAGCGTAGAGATGTCCCCATCCGATGGACAGGCTAGCGGTCCACCCCGGAGCAGAGTAGAAAAGAAAAGAAAAGAAACGGCAGATCAACTGGTCTAAAAAGGGTAATATAGTAATAATCACACTCCCATCTTAGTACAGTATGTTGTGGTGTAACATAGTAATAATCACACTCTCATCTTAGTACAGTATGTTGTGGTGTAACATAGTAATAATCACACTTTGATCTTAGTACAGTATGTTGTGGTGTAACATAGTAATAATCACACTTTGATCTTAGTACAGTATGTTGTGGTGTAACATAGTAATACTCACACTTTCATCTTAGTACAGTATGTATTAATAACATGTAAGCAATCAAATGTATTTATTTTACTATACAGTATTTAAATATATTGTATTATTTTTCTTATTACAATAATAACAATGTATATATTTATATAGTGCTTCTTTCTTGTGAGTCAAAGTGCATACAGTTAGAATATACTATATGTTTTACATAATAATGAATAAAATATCCATCCATCCATCCATTTTCTACCGCTTGTCCCTTTCGGGGTCGCAGGGGTGCTGGAGCCTATCCCAGCTGCATTCGGGCGGTATCTATACATATATACATACGATGTATGTATATATGTATTGTGTGTATTACATCTACATATAATGTATAAATATATGTATTGTGTGTATTACATCTCCATATAATGTATAAATATATGTATTGTGTGTATTACATCTACATATAATGTATAAATATATGTATTGTGTGTATTACATCTACATATAATGTATAAATATATGTATTGTGTGTATTACATCTACATATAATGTATAAATATATGTATTGTGTGTATTACATCTACATATAACGTATAAATATATGTATTGTGTGTATTACATCTACATATAATGTATAAATATATGTATTGTGTGTATTACATCTACATATAATGTATAAATATATGTATTGTGTGTATTACATCTACATATAATGTATAAATATATGTATTGTGTGTATTACATCTACATATAACGTATAAATATATGTATTGTGTGTATTACATCTACATATAATGTATAAATATATGTATTGTGTGTATTACATCTACATATAATGTATAAATATATGTATTGTGTGTATTACATCTACATATAATGTATAAATATATGTATTGTGTGTATTACATCTACATATAATGTATAAATATATGTATTGTGTGTATTACATCTACATATAATGTATAAATATATGTATTGTGTGTATTACATCTACATATAATGTATAAATATATGTATTGTGTGTATTACATCTCTATATAATGTATAAATATATGTATTGTGTGTATTACATCTACATATAATGTATAAATATATGTATTGTGTGTATTACATCTACATATAACATATAAATATATGTATTGTGTGTATTACATCTACATATAATGTATAAATATATGTATTGTGTGTATTACATCTACATATAATGTATAAATATATGTATTGTGTGTATTACATCTACATATAATGTATAAATATATGTATTGTGTGTATTACATCTACATATAATGTATAAATATATGTATTGTGTGTATTACATCTACATATAATGTATAAATATATGTATTGTGTGTATTACATCTACATATAATTATAAATATATGTATTGTGTGTATTACATCTACATATAATGTATAAATATATGTATTGTGTGTATTACATCTACATATAATGTATAAATATATGTATTGTGTGTATTACATCTACATATAATGTATAAATATATGTATTGTGTGTATTACATCTACATATAACGTATAAATATATGTATTGTGTGTATTACATCTACATATAACGTATAAATATATGTATTGTGTGTATTACATCTACATATAATGTATAAATATATGTATTGTGTGTATTACATCTACATATAATGTATAAATATATGTATTGTGTGTATTACATCTACATATAACGTATAAATATATGTATTGTGTGTATTACATCTACATATAATGTATAAATATATGTATTGTGTGTATTACATCTACATATAATGTATAACTATATGTATTGTGTGTATTACATCTACATATAATGTATAAATATATGTATTGTGTGTATTACATCCACATATAATGTATAAATATATGTATTGTGTGTATTACATCTACATATAATGTATAATGTAAATGTATGCGTGAAGGTTGACGTGGAGTTGAGTGTGGATGGTGCATGTTTGTGTCAGGACTATTTCACCTGCTCTGTGGGAGCACTCTCAGCTCTCAGCTCCAAATATCTTCCCCAGTGTGTGTGTGTGTGTGTGTGTGTGTGTGTGTGTGTGTGTGTGTGTGTGTGTGTGTGTGTGTGTGTGTGTGTGTGTGTGTGTGTGTGTGTGTGTGTGTGTGTGTGTGTGCTTGTGCTTAGTTGTGCGTGTGATGATATTTGTGTAAACCGTGCCCAGGTTCTGCCTGGGTTCTTCCTCCTTGTCCTTCCTCATCACGTCTTGTGTCGTCACAAAGGCTGGCCGCCATGTTTACTTGGCGCCGTGATGAACATGAGCGCTACAAGAACTATTATGTCTGCTGCTCAGAGGAGGATTTTAATTACACAAAGTCTATTTCGCACACGCAGTAGCAAAGTGTTGCATCGCGCCAACTCAAAAGGCAATTGCCCAAAAAAAAGTCCTCTCAGTTTATAATCCAAAGTCGTTAAAAGCCTCTTCTGGCTTCCCTCAAGTGAGCCTCCTGCTACAATGCAAACACCACTAACGAGCTATTAGCAATTAGCGCTTGTGAAAGGAGTTCCTGGCTCCAGCGAGCCTAAAAAGAGACGCCGCGCTGCATTACAAACAATACAATTAATGGGGAAACTCTCCCTGACGTGGTCTGATTGGAACAAAAAACAAAACAAATCATTGGCATCAACGGCTGTGGCTGTAGGCGACCTCCCGACCTCCACAGGAGGCAGCGAAGTATGCTTTAGAGCTCAATGTAGCGCTGCATGCTCTCTAAAAGGTTGTGAGGTGTGAAAGTCATGCATGTCACCTTATTAGTTTTATTACTGCTGACTGAGCACTTTTTGCTCAGTCAGCATCGGTTGTGTGTTGCGCAATATGCTTCTATAAGCATGGAGTCCTGGACAGCAATCTCTCCACTCTCTCATGCACTCCAGATCATTGTTACAGTTACAGAAAATCTGGTGTTATGTGTTATGAAGAACACTCACTTGCATTGATTAACAGCAGGTCCTCGCTGTGGTCTTCATGGATCCAGCTCAGGACACTTTCTACTGTACATTGATCCAGCTCAGGACACTTTCTACTGTACATTGATCCAGCTCAGGACACTTTCTATTGTACATTGATCCAGCTCAGGACACTTTCTACTGTACATTGATCCATCCAAGGACAGTTTCCACTGTACATTGATCCAGCTCAGGACAGTTTCTACTGTACATTGATCCAGCTCAGGACAGTTTCTAGTGTACATTGATCCAGCTCAGGACACTTTCTACTGTACATTGATCCAGCTCAGGACACTTTCTACTGTACATTGATTCAGCTCAGGACAGTTTCTACTGTACATTGATCCAGCTCAGGACACTTTCTACTGTACATTGATCCAGCTCAGGACACTTTCTACTGTACATTGATCCAGCTCAGGACACTTTCTACTGTACATTGATCCAGCTAAGGACACTTTCTACTGTACATTGATCCAGCTCAGGACACTTTCTACTGTACATTGATCCAGCTCAGGACAGTTTCTACTGTACATTGATTCAGCTCAGGACAGTTTCTACTGTACATTGATCCAGCTCAGGACACTTTCTACTGTACGTTGATCCAGCTCAGGACACTTTCTATTGTACATTGATCCAGCTCAGGACACTTTCTACTGTACATTGATCCAGCTCAGGACACTTTCTACTGTACATTGATCCAGCTCAGGACACTTTCTACTGTACATTGATCCATCCAAGGACAGTTTCCACTGTACATTGATCCAGCTCAGGACAGTTTCTACTGTACATTGATCCAGCTCAGGACAGTTTCTAGTGTACATTGATCCAGCTCAGGACACTTTCTACTGTACATTGATTCAGCTCAGGACACTTTCTACTGTACATTGATCCAGCTCAGGACACTTTCTACTGTACATTGATTCAGCTCAGGACAGTTTCTACTGTACATTGATCCAGCTCAGGACACTTTCTACTGTACATTGATCCAGCTCAGGACACTTTCTACTGTACATTGATCCAGCTCAGGACACTTTCTACTGTACATTGATCCAGCTAAGGACACTTTCTACTGTACATTGATCCAGCTCAGGACACTTTCTACTGTACATTGATCCAGCTCAGGACAGTTTCTACTGTACATTGATTCAGCTCAGGACAGTTTCTACTGTACATTGATCCAGCTCAGGACACTTTCTACTGTACGTTGATCCAGCTCAGGACACTTTCTATTGTACATTGATCCAGCTCAGGACACTTTCTACTGTACATTGATCCAGCTCAGGACACTTTCTACTGTACATTGATCCAGCTCAGGACACTTTCTACTGTACATTGATCCATCCAAGGACAGTTTCCACTGTACATTGATCCAGCTCAGGACAGTTTCTACTGTACATTGATCCAGCTCAGGACAGTTTCTAGTGTACATTGATCCAGCTCAGGACACTTTCTACTGTACATTGATTCAGCTCAGGACAGTTTCTACTGTACATTGATCCAGCTCAGGACACTTTCTACTGTACATTGATTCAGCTCAGGACAGTTTCTACTGTACATTGATCCAGCTCAGGACACTTTCTACTGTACATTGATCCAGCTCAGGACACTTTCTACTGTACATTGATCCAGCTCAGGACACTTTCTACTGTACATTGATCCAGCTAAGGACACTTTCTACTGTACATTGATCCAGCTCAGGACACTTTCTACTGTACATTGATCCAGCTCAGGACAGTTTCTACTGTACATTGATCCAGCTCAGGACAGTTTCTACTGTACATTGATTCAGCTCAGGACAGTTTCTACTGTACATTGATCCAGCTCAGGACAGTTTCTACTGTACATTGATTCATCTCAGGACAGTTTCTACTGTACATTGATCCAGCTCAGGACAGTTTCTACTGTACATTGATCCAGCTCAGGACACTTTCTACTGTACATTGATCCAGCTCAGGACGCTTTCTACTGTACATTGATCCAGCTCAGGACAGTTTCTACTGTACATTGATCCACCTCAGGACACTTTCTACTGCACATTGATCCATCTAAGGACAGTTTCTACTGTACATTGATCCATCTAAGGACACTTTCTACTGTACATTGATCCAGCTCAGGACAGTTTCTACTGTACATTGACACTCTGGCATCATCTGCTGGACATTTAGTGCAACTGCATCTTTTCTAACTGATTTCTCCGCCCTCTTTCTCTTTTCAGAATATGCCCGGACACAACGATGCCCTCCAACAGCACAAACCCTGGTCTCTTCCTCATACCCAACACCTCGCCACCCGCAGCGGGATCTTACCCACAATCCAATGCTCTCCACCAAGTAGGAACCTTACCCTGGTTGCTTTTCCACCCGAACACGCCCGGTGACAGCTCCTCCCCCACCATTTCCCTCTTGAACCTGACCCGGGGATCACAGGCCGGCAATGAGACGTCAGTTCCGGATCCTCTGGGCGGGCACACGGTGTGGCAGGTGGTCCTCATCGTGCTGCTGACGGGGATGCTCTCCCTGGTCACCATCATCGGGAACATCCTGGTGGTGGTGTCCTTCAAGGTGAACCGCCAGCTAAAGACGGTGAATAACTACTTCCTGCTGAGCTTGGCCGTAGCAGACCTCATCATCGGGGTCATCTCCATGAACCTGTACACCGCCTATCTGGTGATGGGCTACTGGGCCTTAGGGAACTGGGCCTGTGACCTCTGGCTGGCTATCGACTACGTCGCCAGCAACGCTTCAGTGATGAACCTCCTGGTCATCAGCTTTGACCGCTACTTTTCCGTCACCAGGCCCCTGACTTACCGGGCCAAACGGACGACAAAACGAGCCGGGATCATGATCGGATTGGCCTGGTTCGTGTCTCTGGTTCTGTGGGCCCCCGCCATCCTCCTGTGGCAGTACTTTGAAGGCCAAAGGACGGTGCCGTCTGATAAATGCTACATCCAGTTCCTCCAGCAGCGCACCATCACCTTCTGCACTGCCATGGCAGCTTTTTACCTGCCCGTCACCATCATGAGTGTCCTCTACTGGCGCATCTACAAGGAGACCGAGAACCGCTCCAAAGAGCTAGCGGGACTTCAGGGCTCGGGGGCTCGCGGCGGCAGGATTGCGGCGAGGAACGGCGGCGTCAACAGAGCTCGGTTCGTGCATCAAACCGGCAGTTCTAGAAGCTGCAGCAGCTACGAGCTGACCAGGTTGTCCCAAAGAAAGAGCGCCTGTCGGGAGCTTGTCAGTCGCCTCCACTGCTGGCCGGGGGTTCGATCATGTAGACCTGGTAGCGTCCGCCAAGGTGAGGGTGACCCAGATCAAAGCAGTAGCGACAGCTGGAACAACAACGACAATGTACTCTCACTAGACCAGTCCGGGTCATCAGATGACGAAGACTGTGGTGTTAGAGAAAGCCACACTATCTTCTCTATCGTTCTCAGCCTGCCAGGAATGAAAGCTGCTGTCGACTCTCAGCTCACTTCCTGCGAAGATCTGGATGAAGCTTCAGAGCAGGACCCACTGAGGGGGGCGGAAGTTAACCGAGACGCGACTAGTCCGAATGCGGGAAACAGCTACCACCAACGCTTCTGCTCCCGCAAGATACAGTCCATGCCAACTATCCGGGCGACCCAGAACTCTCTGGATGGGACGCCAGCAACGTCTGCGGACGCAACCGCGACTGCCGGTGATGTCACCCGATCCCCAACCGTCCCCATGTCCTTCAAGGAGGCAGCCCTCGCCAAGCGTTTTGCCACCCGCGCTCGGACTCAGATCTCTAAGAGGAAGCGCATGTCTCTGGTCAAGGAGAAGAAGGCCGCCCAGACTCTGAGCGCCATCCTCTTTGCGTTCATCATCACGTGGACGCCGTACAACATCATGGTCCTCATCAACGCTTTCTGCCAGGGCTGCATCCCGGACACGTTGTGGGCGGTGGGCTACTGGCTGTGCTACGTCAACAGCACCGTCAACCCCATGTGCTACGCCCTGTGCAACAAGACCTTCCGCACCACCTTCAAGATGATCCTGCTGTGTCGCTGGGACCAGAAGAGGCGGAGGAAGCAGCAGTTCCAGCAGCGGCAGTCAGTGGTCTTCCACAGGAGGATTCCCAGAGAGTCCACGTAAAAACGAGGACACGGTTGTTGGAATGAAAGCTTTTAAGAGTCTCTTCCACCATAGCAAGTTTGTCCATGTGCACGCCACAGGTGCTCCACACGGGTCTGGGAGGACAGGTTCTTGCACCTGGAAAAGGGCTTTAAACAGAACTTGTCAGTGGGTAAGAAGTATTTAAGTGCAATTGACTGGAGGCTTCAAGGTTGTCACACACTTTCCTCTTTTTTGTGGCTAGCTGCATTCGTAAACGTGCTTTTAATGCCTTGGAAAACACAACTTTGTGTGAATGAAAGTTGTGTTGTGTTCACTGACCTCCTGTACATTGCCTTCCTGCTTCCTATAAGTTGCGTGTGATGGGGTATAAATATTCTGCAGATGTTCTCACTTGTGATATTCAGGTTGTTTTTATTTGTAATTTTTTTCTGTTAATATTCCTGAACCTTTTTGAGCCAGTCTTCTGCTAATGAATATGAGATGTGAATATTCAGTGAACTCATGCTCTTGTGTTCAATGTGATGACAGTCCTGGTTGTGTTCTTCCTGTGGCAATATACAGTGATGCTATTCTCTTGTGTGTACACACACACACACACACGCACACACACGCACACACACACACACACGCACACACACACGCGCGCACAAACACACACACACACACACACACACACGTTAATGTTCTTTAACTGCCTTCAAAGTCCGCATCAAAATGATTTAGAAAAGTAGCATTGATGTAGTGAAGCAATGGCGCCCTCTGGTGGCTAATGAGCGACGTTGGTGTTGGTAATTATTTGTCTGATTCCAAACGTGATTAAAAACTTAAAAAAGGTACTGATATACCATTTTTTTGGTTCATATTACACATAATTAATTTAATGAATATCTGTCACAATTTGTTTATAAAGACGGACAATTTATTTATCATTACTTTACTGCCCTCTAGTGGCCGAGTCCGGTACAGCAGTTCAAAACAGTGCTTCTTTTAATGATCTTTACAATTTGATTCGGTAAGGGACGACATCTTTAAAATGCAGTGTGTACTCTTGTATTGTTTATGTGCTGTTTTTAAAAAAAAAAAAAAAAGTTGAAATCCTTTTTGTCACTTGGTATTTGATATGCACCCATCACAAAGATGTGTATGAATAACATTTGGTTCTTCAACACTGGGAATGTAAACATAGTGAACGCATTGTGTTTTTTTTTTTACATGAAAAGTATGCCAATCATATTTTAAGTCAATAAACAGTCCAAAAGAACGTGTTGCTTCATTTTGACACATTTACAAGACACACTATTAGGTACACCTCAGAGTATCTTGATTCCTGCGTATGTTTTGCTGACCTGACCGTGGCCAGATCCTTGTAGTCGGCTGAGCTCCACACAAGGATCTGGGCTCGAGGGCAATGCAAACTCCTTCCAGATAGCAGAAAATAATGAACCAATCAGGACTTCCTAGATGTGACGTAGCGAGGGAAGTGACTGTTTGATTGAAACAACAATGGTTGCTGACATTGATTCTGCTCTTGCAACTGTTGTGTCCAATCTAGCCAATATTCATTCTTTAAAAGATGAACAGAGAACTTTTGGCTCTGTCGTCAGGGGCGTCACTAGCTTTTAAGGACAGGGGGGGCTTAGCCCTCAGGAGATGCACAGGATGCGAGTGAACGTAGCGCACGAGCACAAAACTTCACAAACGGCTAACAAAGACTCAGAAATTATTAATTGTTGTTTTATTATTTCAGTCGGTTTATTTTCAATCTGTGTTCAGTACAACAACAAACATGGGTTTGCACAGCATCAACAAGAAACAATGACTTGCATGATCCTTCAAGATACACTGAAACACAATGGAAGTCATGGCATTAGCCTCTATGTTACTCATTAACAACATAGAAGCTAATGCCACCACTTTCGCTCACAATACAATAATTGTTCCCAAATATTTTGAAGTTGCACAGATTACATTTTGGGCACATATGTGACTAAAATGGTTGTAAATTCAAGCCCTGGAAATATTACTTAATTACTTGAATTAAAGTCATATCTGGATCGGGATAATTTGGCTTGTATATTTTATATTTATATATATATATATTATGGCAAGCCGTTAAGGAAATTAAATATATATGGAAGTCTGAATAGAAATGAGAAACTTTTATATATACTGTAAATAAGAAAGACTTAGTCTGCTGATCTGAAAAAGAGCCAAAGCTGTCAAAGAGCTGAGGGACCATCTTCAAAGTGCAATGCTGAAAGAAATAATGCAAACAATAAAATGGACCAGCACCACACACAATCATGTGTGCTCGAATGACTGTATCCCTTGCAGACTGTATTGTTCTATACTGTAGGAACCAGAAGTTGTTGTTTTTTTAATAACAGAAAGAGACAGCTCCTTTTGTGTAAATGAGTGTGGATGAGTGTGAATGGGGGAGGGAGGGTTTTCTTGGGTTGATGCACTAATGGTAAGTGTATCTTGTGGTTTTTTTTAAATGTTGTTTGAAATAAAAATAAAAAAACAAACAAAAAAAAAACAAAAAAAACAAAAACAAAAAAAAAAACAATAAAATGTAACTTCCAGGGCTTGAGATCAATGTAGTCCCGTTGTCCCGGGGACGGTAAAAAGATGCACGGGACGAACTTAAATGCTCCCCGGGACGATGGCTTTTAACCATTTTTTTTCTTTTTCTTTTTATGTATTTATTCATTTTACATTTTATATTAAATGTCTTGGTTTTTCCACCCTCTGAAAATCCTATGAAATGTTTAACAAGCCATCCTATAATAATACAAAAGCTATTAATGTAACAATACAATAAAACAAATATATTTAATGATGTTTTTTTCATTATTTTAACAATAGGCTAATGTATATTACTTCATATAGATTCTACAAGAAACACAAAACTTAAAAACTAAAATATTCACAATTGCAGACACAAGGTTCTTGTTCTGCAGTGCTGTGTGCTCATGTGCTTCGTACACCTGCAGGACCGCAAGCAAGGTCGCAGAGAAAATGCGGACTGGATTTTGAGTGATGTGGGCATTTTCTATATGAACAAGTGGAATGGATTGGATACCGACGCACTAAAGGGGCTCTCTACCTTACGCTATGAAGTGAGGGGAAACTGAGTGAATAATGACAGGTTATATGATTATTTATTTAAACTCATATTTGGGCCACTTTATAATGAATATGTCGGCATGTATTTGTAAAAAAAAACAAAAAAAAACTTTTTTTTTTTTTTTTTTTTTTGTTAACACCAAATTATTTAGGGGGGCTTAAGGATATTTTAGGGGGGCCTGAGCCCCCCTAAAATAGGCCTAATAACGCCAATGTCTGTCGTTATCCAATATGTCAGCTGTTCTGGTTTGTATTTCCCAGCGTGGCTCTCATCGGCGTCACGGCTTGATTACCATGTGAGTGCTTGAAGTAGCGCCTCATTCAAGATGACGGACGAGTGCTTTGTCCAATCACATACAAGGATCTTTTTACAAGGCCCTCCATCAGTGCCAGTCAGAAATAGAATGGTCACATGTTCTTCATGGCCAACGTCTTGCATGTTATGTGAATTTGTGAGTGCGGAGGATCGGCGTGTTGTCAGCAGCAAGGACTCAGGTGTGTGCTGATTGGTGGGAGGAGCCAGCAGCAGGTGACACACGTCATGTCTTCCAGCCTGCAGCAGCAGTGTGCAGAGACAGCATGCTCACATAGTGTGCAGAGACAGCATGCTCACACAATAGTTGCATTGTGATGAGGAGGCCGATGATGGTGCGTGAGGACGGCAGACATGTGATGAAGAAAGTTCATGTGACTGAGGAGCGTGTCTCACAAGAGGACAAGCGCTCGTCTGTCTGCTGCTCTTCACTGCGTCTGCTGCACTCAGGCAAGTCCTCTCTCCTTACTTCACATCTTCTCATTTCACTTCAATAAAGATAAGCTCAGCAAAAAGTCCAGTGGTTGACCATGTTTGCATTATTACTAAAAGGTCAAATAGTTGTTGCTCATTTGAGTTATTTGTGCTTTTCCACACCCAAACATGTGGTCCTTAAAGTACTTCAAGAAGAAAACTAGCAGCAAATATTTTGTGAACCTTGTTGAAAAGTAGAAGTTAGGTAAGTCCAGCTGTTGTCCGATGACATTTAAATTGTATTAACTACTTTTCCTGTCTGCAATTCTTACTTGGCTGGTTGTATAAGTTACTAATAACTTTTACTGTCCAGTTATGGTTTTTATTTCCTTTTTGGGGTATAAACCAAGTGTATGAAAATATATTATGAAAGTGACTTGTCATGTGTCTTTAAACCTCAGCATGAGCTTAATGAAAATGTTCATGAAATGATTTGGGGCCAGTTGACTAAAAGTCTGGGAAATAATCGCTTAAATTACTTTTCTAATTATCGTTGTTGGAGGATCATTATTGCATTATTATTACTGTAGTAATAGTACATGTAGCAATATTATTATTACTATCATTAAGTGTATTTATGCCATCTGCTCAAAATCAAACCTAACTTAATAGTTTTATGTCAGCCTGCTTTAAGATATTAACCTGAGTTAACATATAGTTTTAAAAAAAAAACTATACAAATATACAATAATTCACAATTTTCTATTTTTGGATGTGTAATATTACACCAATTTTTTTCTTTGATTAAAAAATATAAATATACATTGTATAAATAAAACATATATTGAATATTTAAAAATTTAGTGTATTTATATAGTGTAATATATATATATATATATATATATATATATATATATATATATATATATATATATATATATATATATATATATATATATATATATATATATTACACTATATAAATGCACTGTATTTATATAGTGTAATATATATACATATATATATATATATATATATATATATATATACATATATATATATATATATATATATATATATATATTACACTATATAAATATATATATATATATATATATATATATATACATATATATATATATATATATATATATATATTACACTATATAAATATATATATATATATATATATATATATATATATATATATATATATATATATATATATATATATATATATATATATACAGTATATATATATATATATATATATATATATATATATATATATATATATATATATATATATATATATATATATATATATATATATATATATATATATATATAAATATATATATAAATACACCATTTTTAAAAAAATATTTAATATATGTTTTATTTATACAATATATATTTATATTTTTTAATAAAAAAAAATTGGTGTAATATTACACATCCAAAAATAGAAAATTGTGAATTGCTGTAATTTTTTGTATAGTGTGGACGGGATTTGTTTAATATTCTTATTTTTTAAATATTTTAATTTTTTTGCTTTTTTAAATTTTCAGTATTTAATGGCTAAATCATTTATAGTCACTTAAAGGAAGAGTTTATTGTTGTTAATTAAAATAATAAAATACATAAATAATTCAAATTGCATTTTGTTCAATAAAATGTAAGAATATTATATATATATATATATATATATATATATATATATATATATATATATATATATATATATATATATATATATATATATATATATATATATATATATATATATATATATATATATATATATATATATTAACCGTGGGTCCCTGTCCATAAGCTGTACACTTCTAAAGATGACCCTTATGCAGAATGAACTGATATTAACAGAAGAAACATTAATGTCATATAAAATTGTCTTTAAATCAAATAAATCAATCAATTCAATTCGACATAAAAATTGTGTTACTTTTTCTTGTCTTCTTTGAGCAATACCATGAAGATCTTTTAAAAAAAAAAAAAAAATGGTGTGTGTCTGGTGGTGTCTCCTCAGCCTGTCTGGTGGTCGTCCCCCCGGATGAGCGGTCACCATGCACACCATCAAGACTGTGGAGACCCAAGTCCCCTTTCTGAAGGAGAGTTTCTTCACCAGCACCTTCAAGGACCGCAGGAAGAGCAGCGTCACCGGCGTGCTGCGCAAACAACAACAACAACAACAACAACAACAGCCTCCTCCTCCACTCGCTCGCTCTGACAGCAGCCCGTTATGCAACAGACCTGAGTGGACGGGGGCAGGCGGGGACAGGAAGGAGGGGCGAAAGGAGAGGGGAGTCCTGACTGGGAGGGGGGGTGAGCGAGGAGCGAGCGGCGTGGAGCCTGAGGCTGTCACCGCCAGTCTCCGCCTCCTCTCAGCTTCAGCATCATCCTCACAGCTGCCTCCCACTCTGCCGGGGAAGCAGGCGGGATCAGGCGCAGGAGCCCGCCAGGACCCCCCGCGTCAGGGCCAGCAGCATGGCCTCCTAGCCAGGGGGGTGCGCCTGCTCCGGAGCATGGGCAACCAGGAGGCCAAGCAGAAGAAAGGCGGGAACGGCGGAGGTGGAAAGGATGGATCGTGCGACGGCGGGGAAGCGGATAAGAAATCCAAAAAGTCCAGCAAGGCCAACAAAGCAGGTGGGAAATCCAAGTCGGATTCCAAGGTTTCGGTCTTCTCCGGGATGAAGATCAGGAAGAGTTCCAAGGCCAAGGGAATGTTCAAGGATGACTTGCTGGAGGATGAGAGGTCGGCTCAGGCTGGGAAATCAGACCTTAAGCTGAGAGCGAGCCTGTCAGCTGACGAGATAGGAATGCTGTCGGATTTGGAGGGTGAACTAAGCTGCTTGACCGCAGGAAGCCAACAATCCATCCTGGACAACATGTGCCTCAAGACCGGCTCTGGATCGGACGTAGACCTCTACAGTTTTCACTCGGCCTCAGCCGACACCGAGGACCTGCTCTCGGACATCCAGCAAGCCATGAAAATCCAATCGGGTGAGAAGTCAACCTTCCATGGAGGCAAAACCAAAGTTCTAGCCCATCAGGCTTTTAGCTTGGACAAGGACCGTCCAAAGAACGCATCTGAGAGCACGCCGATGTCCAGAGATTCTTCAGTTCCTGGGTCGCTGAATGAGAGCGGACCGTCCACCGAGAGGAGCAGTGGAAGTCTCTTCCCAAAGACCAACAGCACCTACAGCTTTCCAGACACCTTGACCACCACCACGTCCTACGAGAGCGCCGAGGACGAACCCAGGCAGGAAAACTGGACGTCTCAAGGCCAACACCCAGGTGTGCCACGAGTTCAGGTTGAGCCTGTGAGTCCTGGTCCTCACAAGAGTGCAAGCAGCATGGATCTGTCTTCAGGGCCGGTGGAGGACTTCCTGTCCCTGAGGAAGAAGAGCAGTTTATCAATAAGTCTGCCGACAACCGACAGCAGCTGTGCTTCCCAGTCTCCCCCGACTTCCTGCGTCACCCCGTCCACCGTCAAACTCTACCCCCCAGTGCATCCCTCCTACGTGAAGACCACCACCAGGCAACTCACCTCCCCTATCGGATCCCCCCTCACCAGCCCCTGCGTGCCCAGGAGAACAGACTCGGCAGAGGCAGGGGACGCCCATGGAGGCAGAGCACGCAAGCAGAGGTCCAGCTCCATCGCAGGACCGCTCGGCACGTCCGCCGACTGGTCCGCCCAACCGGACGGAGCGGGGGCTGCCCTCTCGGAGCAGGAGATACAGGAGAAGGGCGGGGCTTACTGGACGCTGGGCTCCAGGAGGGCCCATTATGGACACTCCAGGTCCTCCAGGGCGACGGCATCTTACCTGGACATCTTCTCAGGTGAGTCGCCATGATGAAGTCTAAACGGTGCTTTCAGGTTTGGGGGAGTGGGAGGGACTTTTGGACCCTTCTGAGTGCTGAGGTGGGCACTAAAACCCGGGTCCATCGCCAACATGGATAGTCGTAACTAGACAAGTTCTTGGAGAGGATTTTGTAGACGTAAGGTCTTGTGAGTAAAGTCCACTCCATTGCAGACTTCACACGCCCGCAGCGCTAAGCTAGCCAGTAGCCAAAACAACAACACAGCACTTCCTGGTTGTGCACCAATGACATTCCGGCTTGGGACGTTGCAGAGTGATCCATACTGGAATATATCGATACCGCCGATACCAGAGCTTTATGCCCTAATATCTATTCTCAAATCAAAGTATTGATACTTTTGATGCTTCAGTTCCGGAGCGTGCAAACTTTTTGAAAAGTCAAAGTATGCGGCGGCCATTTCGATATTTTTTATTTTAAAAAAATGCTAAAAACAGATATTGTGTCAGCTTTGTATTATTGTTAACTAAGTATATTATAATTATTAATTATTAGTGTGAACATTTAATCTTTTTCCTTTTTCTTACATTTTCATAGTTTTTTTCCCCAATTAAAAATATAATAAAAATAGTAATAATACGATTGTGTCAGCTTTGTATTATTGCTGACTAAGTATATTATTATCAATTATTAGTTTGAACATTTCAGCTTTTTCCTTTGTCAAACATTTTTCCGTTTTTTCCCCTCCAATTAAGAATAGAATAAAACTAGTAATAATACGAGTGTGTAATTGCATAATCAAGTGTCAAGAATTCTGCCTGTAGGAAAATATTCTTGTTCAGTTTCGTATTTAACTGTGTTTTATTACGGCTGTTTTAATTATTCAAATTCATTCATAAATGTGTTGTTTTTTGAACTAACTAAACTGTGTTTTTATTTTAGCTATATTTTCCTCTTGTTTTTTGGAGCTTCTAATATTTTAGTTCAGGGGTGTCCAAACTTTTTTCCACCTAAATAAATGCTGAAAACAGATGATATATATTTAAAAACAAAACTTTGTGTTATAGTGAACGAATAGCTTGTAGCTTATATTCACATTTTTCCTATTTTTTTTGCTTACATTTTTACTGTTATTTTTTAGATACAACTTTTTAAACTTTAGCAGACACGTTAGGAATATTTGCACAAAGTTGTATCGGAAAGCAAATCCAGGGTATCGCACGTGACTAATGTTGCATTCAGGAACACCCGGAATTATGAACGTCAAACATTACAATCCAAGTAAATTTTTTCACATTCTGTATTGTTGCAATAATTACAACAAATTGTTATATTTTCTTTGTGTTACTTGGTTATTTCAGTGATACAACTCCTCTGTTCAACTGGAATGTCACAACATTCCAGAAAAAGAAACTAAAACATTGTTTTTATACAAAAATATTTAAGAATTTGTTTAAGCACCTGCACCGTTTTTTAAGTAGCGATTTGGTACTGGTATCAGTTGAAATGTAAAGGATCCCGGAGTAGGCGGGGCCTATTGGAAGTAGAATGAACGCATGTCATGTCTGTGTTCATGTTTTGGTTTGGCCATGTGCTGTTTTGTTTTTTGGACACTTCCTTAGTTCCTTGTTTCACTTCCTGGTTTTGTTTGTCACCATAGCAACCATTAGTTTCACCTGTTCCACGTTTGGACTCACACACACCTGTCTCACGTTTTCACAGTCATGTCATGCACCTGTTCACAGTTAGTCACGCACCTGTTTTCACTTTTCATGTCACTATATAGGCTTTTCTGTTTCTGTTGTTCGTCCTGGCGACATCACCCATTCATGCCATGTCCACAGTTCCTTGTCACGTTAGTTCTTGTTTCATCTCTTGTCACGTAAGTTTTTGTTTGTTTCATAGTCTAGTTTTTTTACTTCCGCCTTTGTGCGCGCTTTTTGTTTTGTCTAGTCAAGTTTTTTACCTCCGCTGTGAGCGCCTTTTGTTTGTACTTTTTTTGAGTTAGAATTAAAAATGTATTTAAATTCACGTCTTGCACGCGCCAATTTTTCATTGCCTTCTGGGAGAACAAACCACGCCATAGACCCAGTCCTGACAGTATGTCGCCAGCATAAAAGTTCTCCCGCAAGAAAATTGGGCGTTTTGGACGAGGCAGCGTGGGAGGTCCTCCACGCCATGGAGAAGGAAACGCTGCGCTACTCCTCCGTGGAGTACAGAGACTCCATTTGGTCCGAGGATGGCGCTGCGTCACCGCAGTCCCGGAAGCGCCGCTCCCGACGAAGGACGTCAGGGAGGGCTTCCACAAGCAGTGGAAAGGACGCATCGTTCCCGCAAGCTCCTCCCCCTCCGGGCGGAAACGAGCTGCAGCCAGCCCGGCTTCCCCAGGACGACGTCACGCCGCTGCCAGTGGGTGACGTCATGGATTTTTTTCCCCTGAACTCTTTTTCTTGTCAGCCACATCCAACCAAAGACTCTAAATCCATGATTAAATATTACCAAGACATGTTTTTAGAAATCAGATCCTGTCAATCACAGTCACCCAATTTTCATGCCCCGCCCCCCAGGACTCATGCCACGCCCAAGTCAGAATTTTTTTTTTCACCCACAAAAGCCCAGGTGGGGGGGAACGAAAGACCTTTTGGACAATTTAGAGGGGAGGATTCTGCCCTCCTCCTGAACCCCCTCCGCCCACCCCAAAAGACGGTTCCAGACCGCGGGGAGCGCGTCTGGGATCCGCTCCTTGAGGGGGGGGCTAGGGCTGGGAAATGTTCAGGTGGGGTGGCTCAGCATCGTCACGCCAAGCCACAGCCTCCAGCACGACCACAACCACCTGTCTTTCGTCACGCCAAGACACAGCCTCCAGCACGACCCCCACCACCTGTCTTTCGACCTGCCAAGCCACAGCCACCAGCACGGCCGCCACCACCAGTTTTTCGACCATGCCAAGATCCACCTGCTCCACGCCCAGCTCCACGCCAAGCGCCACCAGTACCTGCTCTACGCCAAGCGCCACCAGTACCTGCTCTACGCCAAGCGCCACCAGTACCTGCTCCACGCCAAGCGCCACCAGTACCTGCTCCACGCCAAGTGCCGCCAGTACCTGCTCCACGCCAAGCGCCGCCAGTACCTGCTCCACGCCAAGCGCCGCCAGTACCTGCTCCACGCCAAGCGCCGCCCGTGGCTGCCCCACGCCGCCAAGTGCCGCCCGTGGCTGCCCCACGCCGCCAAGTGCCGCCCGTGGCTGCCCCACGCCGCCAAGTGCCGCCCGTGGCTGCCCCACGCCGCCAAGTGCCGCCCGTGGCTGCCCCACGCCGCCAAGTGCCGCCCGTGGCTGCCCCACGGCAAGACCAAAGCCAAGACCAAGACCCGCCAAGTGACCAAGACCTAGACCCGCCAAGTGACCCAAACCAAGACCAAGTCCAAGCACCGCCACACCAAGACCAAGTCCAAGACCAACTACGCCAAGACCAAGACCAACCACGCCAAGTCCAAGACCAAGACCAACCACGCCAAGTCCAAGACCAAGACCAACCACGCCAAGACCAAGTCCAAGACCAAGACCCAGACCCTCGCCAAGACAAAGACCAAGACCCATGCCAAGACCAAGACCCTCATCAAGACCCGCCACGCCAAGCTTCGCCGCCTGACGCACCACGCCAAGCTTCGCCGCCTGCCACGACAACGCGCCCACCTCCTCGTCGGCCAAGGATGTGGCCATTCCATGGGCGTCCGCCACGCCAGGTGCGCCGACCTCCTCGTCTGCCACGAATGTGGCCATTCCCAGGTCGCCCACCTCGTCAGGTTCAGCGGCGGTCTACCCGCCGTCGCCACCTGACTCTGCCCCGGTGGATTCGGGGACACCTGGTCTGGCGATCCACCGCCATGTCCCCCTCCCCCCCTCCCATGACTCTTGATCCTGTTTTTTGTTTTTGGACATCTGGGATCTGTCCGTAAGGGGGGGGTTCTGTCATGTCTGTGTTCATGTTTTGGTTTGGCCATGTGCTGTTTTGTTTTTTGGACACTTCCTTAGTTCCTTGTTTCACTTCCTGGTTTTGTTTGTCACCATAGCAACCATTAGTTTCACCTGTTCCACGTTTGGACTCACACACACCTGTCTCACGTTTTCACAGTCATGTCATGCACCTGTTCACAGTTAGTCACGCACCTGTTTTCACTTTTCATGTCACTATATAGGCTTTTCTGTTTCTGTTGTTCGTCCTGGCGACATCACCCATTCATGCCATGTCCACAGTTCCTTGTCACGTTAGTTCTTGTTTCATCTCTTGTCACGTAAGTTTTTGTTTGTTTCATAGTCTAGTTTTTTACTTCCGCCTTTGTGCGCGCTTTTTGTTTTGTCTAGTCAAGTTTTTTACCTCCGCTGTGAGCGCCTTTTGTTTGTACTTTTTTTGAGTTAGAATTAAAAATGTATTTAAATTCACGTCTTGCACGCGCCAATTTTTCATTGCCTTCTGGGAGAACAAACCACGCCATAGACCCAGTCCTGACAACGCAGAGAAGACGTGATGTTCCTGAACGCCACATCCCTGCAAAGTACCACTTCAGGCGGTGAAAAGACAACAAATATTTATACATCCCAACATTTCTAAGGGTAACAGGGAACTAATAACTGATTTTTTAAACGATAACGTAAACACTCTTGCAAAGTTTTATTGCCTTTTTTATTGCAAATTCTTCATCCTGTTGAAAACTCTTGCTAGATTTCATACCAAATGTAACGCAGCATTTTGAACAAAAGGTACGGGTCACTTGATACAAATGTAACATAATTACACGTTTTTATTCTAATAGAACTTGTTTTTTACTTGATTTGACACATGAAATGATATTTAATACAGCACTTTGTGACTCTTACAGCAACTCTCCATTGAATTCTTTATTCAAAGCCATTCTCTGTTATTTGCGACAGAAATGACAATCAAACCTTTTTAAAACTGCTTCAAAGTTACAAAAGCTCCTCTTGGATGCTGACATATGGCAATGTTTTGTTTTTTTATTGACTCTTTACAAAAAATTACAATTCTTGAAAATGATGAATCGATTTCAGAATCTGAATAAATAAAAATTGCGATCCAAATGTGAATAGATTTTTATTTTTTTTTTACAGCCCCTCTACTCATTTGTATCTAATTCATGAAATATGTTTACAAAATATTATATAAACTTTCTCTATCTTGCTAGGTTAAAATGTGTTATTAAAAATATACTACATTATATTTATATCATGGTGTTATTCTTCAAATCTTAACTATAAAATGACATTTTTAATTATTTGACACACTAATTTTCCACTTATAGTGCACACGCACACGCACACGCACACGCACACGCACAAATAATTCTCCTTTAAAAAAATAAAACAAAATAATTTATCTTTCTTTTTCTCGAGCTGCAGCGCCTCCCCTGAATTGTTCTGGTGCCTCCCACTTTGAAAACGTCAGCTTTTAGTCCATTTCTACCACATTTGAAGCTCGCACCGTGACAGAGTTGACCCTTTTTATACATCATGTTTACCCAGAATGCACCACGGTGGGGATGCTAAAGCAACGTGACAGTTGATCTGCCTAATGAGTCGTGACGTGACGTGGGTTCATGTTGAACGAGCGCAAAAATAGAGGCCGCACTGTTTTTAAATCTATAATAAAATAAAGGGAAATATACAAGAAAGAGTATTTTAAATATAAGACAATAAAGGGAAATATGCAAGAAAGAGTATTATTGGAGGTTTGTGAGGCTGCAGACCTCAGAAGGTTTCTAGGTCACATGTCGCCCTGAGGAGACCACATGGCACATGAAGGAAAGCTGGAACAATTTGCCAAGCAGGAAGAAGAAGTGACATTGTAACTAAGCAGTAGGGATGATGCTTGATAAGAAATTATCGAGTTTGAGCCCATTATCGAATCCTCTTATCGAACCGATTCCTTATCGGTTCTCTTATCGATTCCAGATAGGTTGTTGTATGTGGAAAACAACACACAATATTTGGTTTAACAAAAGCTCACTTTTATTTTATAAGAAAAAAATAAAATAAAATAAATAAGTAAATATTGACTGTAGTTACCCAAAGTATAATAAGTGGGATTTTTCAGAAAAACAAATATATACAGTAACACAAAAACAACCTGTCTCTGTGATTACTATAGGTGAATAAATAATAATATAGTGTTTGAATAAAATCAGTCCCTTGGGCACAAAACTGAAAATAATACAGCTCTCCAAAAAGTGCACTTCTGCTGCTATTGGAACATCCTTCTGGGGTCCATCAGTGTGGCCTCCTCCAGGAATGACTGCACGTCCTTGTCCTGGAGGGAAAATGAGGGACAGACACGGCATAGAATTAGGGGGGAAATTAGCTGAATGTGAAGACTAGAGTGTCTGTTATTAAGTCTTCAGCATTAGTATGTGGAATTAAATGATGGAATGGATTAAGTAATGAAGTTAAACATTGTACTGATATGATCCACTTTAAGAGCTTGTTCAAATTAATTGTGCTTACAAAGTAATAATAATAATAATAATACATAGAAGAATTATGAGAAATACTTTCACCCTTATTGAAAATAAGATATTCTTCATCTCAGTACATTAATAATGACTGAATTAATTAATTACATACCGGTATTACAAAACTGTTGTATATACTAATTCACAGATGTTATTTTATTATAAAAAAAGGTCAGTAAATGATGTATATATTTGTAAACGCTCTGAAGTGGGAAAGGGGTAGGATTAAATAAGCTTTACTTCTTCCTACTCCTTTTCGGACATGATGTCAAGTGAAATGATATGAAAGTGTGATGTGATGTGTTGTGCTGTAAGTGTGTTCATGTACCAAATCAACTAAAGAAAGAAAGAAAGCACTAGTTTATTAGACAGACCTGCAAACTCTGGAGTGGTGTAGACTACAAGATCACGTTAACGCTATCAGACACATACAAAAAGGCTAACGTTAACGTTACCGTTAGCCACTGACTCTGCTTAGGTAATGTTAGCCTAGCTAACATTACTGCAGTCCTGGTTGACATAAGAGGTAGCCTTATTTTAGCCTAAAGGCTATGAGTGAGCAAATATGGAAATTAATCGGCAACAGTTAAGGTTAGTTACTCACCAGCACTATTACTGGAGCTGGGACTGCAGGTTGAAGCAGAGGAAGAGGGGCGCGCTTCGTCATCTCTGTCGCTGCTTCTCCACGACACCTTTCTCGAACCTTCAGGTTATGTGCAGCCTGAACATGTTTCATCATGCTTGTTGTGCTTCCCCCCCTTACATGAGAGCGAAGCCCGGCAATAATTGCATATTGCCGTTTCCTGCTCGTATTTTTTTGTAAAATGAAGCCATGCCTTGAGGCGTTTTTTTCCGGTCCATTATTTTTGCTGCTTGTGTGACATCACAGGAAATGACGTAGCTCAGTCTAATGACTGAGCTACGTCATTTCCTGTGATGTTCCACAGGGCATTTCTTGTGGGACGGGATTCGTTCCCAGGGATTCGAATAAAGAACCAACTCTTTTTCTTTACTATAGTGGCCTCGATAACGCGAACCGGTTCTCAAAAAGGGATTTGAGTCCATGGAATCGGTTCTTTTCTTATCGAACAACCGGGAGAACCGGTTTCGAACATCATCCCTAGTAGTAGACCTAAGTATTCATTAAGTACCACCATCATGACATTAAATACAGTAGTGTAGTAGACCTAAGTATTCATTAAGTACCACCATCATGACATTAAATACAGTAGTGTAGTAGACCTAAGTATTCATTAAGTACCACCATAATGACAACATTAAATACAGTAGTGTAGTAGACCTAAGTATTCATTAAGTACCACCATAATGACAACATTAAATACAGTAGTGTAGTAGACCTAAGTATTCATTAAGTACCACCATAATGACAACATTAAATACAGTAGTGTAGTAGACCTAAGTATTCATTAAGTACCACCATAATGACAACATTAAATACAGTAGTGTAGTAGACCTAAGTATTCATTAAGTACCACCATAATGACAACATTAAATACAGTAGTGTAGTAGACCTAAGTATTCATTAAGTACCACCATAATGACAACATTAAATACAGTAGTGTAGTAGACCTAAGTATTCATTAAGTACCACCATAATGACAACATTAAATACAGTAGTGTAGTAGACCTAAGTATTCATTAAGTACCACCATCATGACAACATTAAATACAGTAGTGTGGTAGACCTAAGTATTCATTAAGTACCACCATAATGACATCATTAAATACAGTAGTGTAGTAGACCTAAGTATTCATTAAGTACCACCATAATGACAACATTAAATACAGTAGTGTAGTAGACCTAAGTATTCATTAAGTACCACCATCATGACAACATTAAATACAGTAGTGTAGTAGACCTAAGTATTCATTAAGTACCACCATAATGACAACATTAAATACAGTAGTGTAGTAGACCTAAGTATTCATTAAGTACCACCATCATGACAACATTAAATACAGTAGTGTAGTAGACCTAAGTATTCATTAAGTACCACCATAATGACAACATTAAATACAGTAGTGTAGTAGACCTAAGTATTCATTAAGTACCACCATAATGACAACATTAAATACAGTAGTGTAGTAGACCCAAGTATTCATTAAGTACCACCATAATGACAACATTAAATACAGTAGTGTAGTAGACCTAAGTATTCATTAAGTACCACCATAATGACAACATTAAATACAGTAGTGTAGTAGACCTAAGTATTCATTAAGTACCACCATAATGACAACATTAAATACAGTAGTGTAGTAGACCTAAGTATTCATTAAGTACCACCATAATGACAACATTAAATACAGTAGTGTAGTAGACCCAAGTATTCATTAAGTACCACCATCATGACAACATTAAATACAGTAGTGTAGTAGACCTAAGTATTCATTAAGTACCACCATAATGACAACATTAAATACAGTAGTGTAGTAGACCTAAGTATTCATTAAGTACCACCATCATGACATTAAATACAGTAGTGTAGTAGACCTAAGTATTCATTAAGTACCACCATCATGACAACATTAAATACAGTAGTGTAGTAGACCTAAGTATTCATTAAGTACCACCATCATGACAACATTAAATACAGTAGTGTAGTAGACCTAAGTATTCATTAAGTACCACCATAATGACAACATTAAATACAGTAGTGTAGTAGACCTAAGTATTCATTAAGTACCACCATAATGACAACATTAAATACAGTAGTGTAGTAGACCCAAGTATTCATTAAAACAAGGCGGAGGTTTTATTTAAGTATCTTTGGCCACTGTAACATTACACACAGTTTGAACAGTAACACTGTGTTTTGAATATGTTTGAAATAAAACACTGTACTTCCATCAATGACAATGTGAGGGACAAAATATAAAAAGTAACTGCAAATGTTCAGTAGCTTTTTTTTAAAGTACTTCTTGCAGTATTTCTTGGGATCATTCAAGCTAGAGCTGCTGGACACCAAAATAGGCATCACACCTTTTTGTAGGAAGCAGACCGGCTGCAGCGCTCCAATGAACACCCGCGTTAACACCTGTCACAGGTGTCTCATTAGCGCAGGAAGACGTCAATTTGCTCAGCCGCGGCATGAAAGAAAGTGAGGTGGTAATAATAAATAGATGCATATATACACACGTGTGTGACATATATATATATATATATATATATATATATATATATATATATATATATATATATATATATATATATATATATATATATATATATATATATATATATGTATATATATATATATATGTATATAACAGTACATGACATGCTGTGCGTGCCTGCAGGTCGCTCCCTGCTGGACCGCCTGTGCCTGAGTCCGGACCAGGCCTGGTCCGAGGAGCAGGCCCAGGACATGTGTCAGAGGATGCTGACTCGGGGGCTGCTGCACACCTTCACTGACAACGCCGCCGGTCGCCATGGTGACACCAAGCCAACCTTCCAGGTAAGTCTCACTCCAACAGGAACTGCAGCTTACTTCATAGCAGATAAGTTAGTTGGAGTTAAAATCACACATCTTGCAAGTGTAAAAGATATTTATGAAGACTAATGGAGGTCCCATCATAATGTGTTTGACCTAAATGTGTTTAGTAAGCACACCCGGCTGCTCTTCTCTTCTATTTTACAAAAGGTAAACAAACTAGCAGCTACACAACAGCTAAGCACACGAGCTAGACATGATGTAAACAACGCTGACATGAGTCAATATAAACAATAAACATTTGACTTAGTCTCCAAGGCAGAAGCGCATGGGAAAGTGTCCAGTAACAAACGTGTCCGCATCACTCAACTGACCACGTCATGAGCTTAATTTAATGAATGATTGTGGCCACTAGCGGCGCCAAACACACAATTATTGAAAGACTGCATAAGATTGACTGGTTTCACTTCATGTGGCGAGTAATAAAAGTATCGCTGCTGATGTGGTATCAGATCGATATCAGTATTGGCCAGTACTCAAGGTGCCAATATCAATATTGTAAAGAACACCCAGAGTGGATATAATCATCCTAACAACCTGAGGCCACAATATTTAACATATTTTGTTGCTCCATAAAAGAAATTGAATCGAGTATTTTTCTATTTACAAAAAAAAAAATCAGTCACAAATCAAATTGTTTACTTTTCATCCTAAGTGACAGTTTGTGCTTTATTTCTACAACACGTGTCTAGAACACATGTCTAGAACACGTGTCTAGAACACATGTCTAGAACACGTGTCTAGTACACGTGTCTAGGACACATGTCTAGAACACGTGTCTAAAACACGTGTCTAGAACACGTGTCTAGAACACATGTCTAGAACACGTGTCTACAACACGTGTCTACAACACGTCTAGGACACATGACTAGAACACGTGTCTACAACACATCTAGAACACGTGTCTAGAACACGTGTCTAGAACACGTGTCTAGAACACATGTCAATAAACATTTATGTCCTGTGCCAAAATAATATGTTTCACCTTTTAGACTTTCATAAATTACATCATTTTTAAATTGGCAGTTATTAATTATATGTTTCCAATTGTTGTAAAAGTGTCATCTGAACTGTATTTAAAGATATTTTGTAAGATTTCATGAAATTGTGCCAAATTATTTTCTGAATTAAAAAAAAAAAAATGTTTTATTTATTTTTTGAATGATGTAAACCTTTTAGAAATGTAATTGTGGAAAAACAATTCTATACATTTTTATAGATATTTTTAAATGCACAAAAAAACCACAACGTTTTTTAAAACTTTTTCATAATCTTTTTACACATATTTCAGACTTTTTCACAATTTCTACAAATTTGTCAGACATT